>NW_008340065.1:846887-860612 GCF_000622305.1 Nannospalax galili
TTAGCATCTGCCATCAGATGGGAATGTGAATTCCATCATCTACCGAAGAGAACATTAGAGGCAAGTTCAACATAAAATGCAAATGCAGTAGCTTAGTGGGTTGGATATGTCAGCTGGGCTTCACCTACATCTATTAGCCTGGGAGCTTAAATACCACTGTAGATCTTTCAAACAGGATATTCTGATGAAGCAGGCTCTTTCACCAGCCTCTGTGGGTCATCGATTCAGTTGGACATGAGTAAGGATGATGATGAGTGAGAGATAAGGAGGGAGTGGGGCAGAGCAGCAGAGAGATGGGAAGATGTATCTTTTGTCTCTGGAATATTGCTATTGGCCAAAGATGAGCTATTTATAACCAAGGTTTACCTCTTATAGGATGAACTATTTCAAGATCCACCAATCCCTCTGGGCCCGCCTAACCACTTTCGAATCTTGATACCTTCTGGTATAACCCAACTAAGCTGAACAGAAGGCCTGCCAGGGCTGAGCCATGGCATTGGCTCCAACCTTGGGGCTTCTGCAGAGATCTGGAGCACTCAGCTTTCTGCACTGCACCTCACCACCCCTATCTTACTTAGTGCCTACCCCGGACTCTGAGCTCTGCTTCACCAGGAGAACTCACTTCACCATCACAATTTATTTTGCCAGTGCCACTGCCTTTCTGGATAGAACTTCTTGTCTGAATGCCACATAATCCATCATCCCATGGGACCACCCTCTTCCTGCAAAAACTGACCTATCTTACCCCTACCCACACCTCCCAACTGACATCAAACTCTCTGGAACCCCCTTTAAGCCTCTGCTCCACTCAGTAAGACAAGCTTGCTGGACACTAATCAGCCTCATCCAACTGGCCCAGCACCACTCTCGTCCCACTACTAAATGATCACTCCCAGGATACGGGGCTTATATATCCAGTGCCATTTCCCTGTGAACTTTTCTATGGTAGCATCTTACAAATTGCTACAGAGAACTACAGAAATCATTGGTTCCTCTCAAAAGAGCATTCCTAAATCTCGGCATGGTGGCATATCCTATCACCCCAGAACTCTGGAGGCAGAAGCAGGAGGATATCAAGTTTGAGGCCAAACCTGGTTGCCTAGCCAGGCCCTGCCTGAAAGTAAAAACAAAAAGGAAAAGGGGAGGAAAGAGAGAGGAAAGCAGAAGAGGAGAGACAGGAAAGGAAAAGGGGACAAGCTCATGGAGGTGGTAGGGAAGGAGGGAAGAGAGGAGAGAGAGGGGAAGGGAAAAACAGGACCAATGATTTCTTGAGTAGCTGCTTGCAACATGAAATGTAAGGAAAGATGTAACTCAAAGAGATTTAGCTCAAAAGAATAACTTTGTAAGGCAACCATTCAACCCCTCTGTCTCAGGGCACAGATATCTAATGAGTCATCTGAAGTTTTGCTGAGGTCATCTTTGAATTCTGGGTGTTGAGGGATGATGGTAGGAGGCTTCTTCCAGCTCCCAGTGGACTCATCTCCAAAGAATCATCTCCAAGTCTTTGTCTCTCATCACAGCAGACCAGTTTTGCTTCTTTAAGAAAAGAAAAAATATTGCACTACCCATCCCTCGTATTAGACAACTTTCAGTGAGTAGCAAACTTCTAAGAAAGCACAAGATTGAGGCTGAGGAGACAGCTTAGTGGGTGAGAGTTCTTGCTGTGCAAGCACAGGGACCTGAGTTCAGAGCTCCAGCACCCATGTAAAAAGCCAGGTATGGTGCCTGTAATCCCAATGCTGGGGGCACACAGAGACAGGAGGGTCATTGGGGCTTACTGGCCACCAGTCTAGCCAGAAAATATCAAACTCCTCATTCAATGAGAGACCCTGTCTCAAGAGAATAAGGCAGAAAGCAATAAAGGATATGCAATGTCCTCCTCCGGTCTCTACACATGCTCACTGACACACACATCTTTGTATCCATGTGCATATACATGCATATACTCCCATACACGCAAAGTAGTAGATTCATCCAAATTAAAGAATGAACTTCAAAGTCACAGTCTCTATTTGAAAAAGAGCAAACGCTCTCCTAGTCTGTCAGCACGTTTTGGTAGGATAGCCATTCTTCATCACAGATCCTGTCTTGGTGCATCCGCCTACTCACTGCAATTCTGCTGTGACTCCAAAATCAAAACTTGCAATGCTTATATGGTATCTTACAGACACAGGAAAAGAGGTGACAAGTTAGAGTCACCTAACATAAATGTGCCCTGCTGGAGTCAGATCACGTAACACTGTCCACTTGTGCAGTTTCTCCTCTGGGAATGTGGGCTCTTTCCATGAGGCTTTATTTTTCGCCTGTGTACATTGTGTTTGTGATATCACTGTCAAGATGCCTCCTAGCATAGTGCTAAGGAACTACCATGTTCCCAAGCACAGGAAAGCTGGGAGATGCCTGAGAAAACACACGCTACAAAAGCCTCATTCAGATAAGAGGTCCAGGGCTGCTGGATATGAGTGCTTTGTTAATGAAGTAACAGGACATGTTGAATAAGGAGTCCTTAAAAACACATTAAACAAGGCTGTGTACTGATAGTTGATGAAGATGCTGCAACCAGAGGTCTGCAGAAACTTAACCCCTCTTTCCCCTGGAAGCAACTAAGAGCAATGGTTGCTATTTACTAATGCAATGTCAATAGCGACTTTATAGGTCATAAACCTTACAAATCTTGAAAATCAGTGTATTTCCAAATTTAGGGATTCTTAATTATGCCATTTTCTTTTTTTAATTTTTCTTGAGAGTTTCATATATGAATAAGTGCACTTTGCTGTATACACCCCTCCCTGCCACCCTAATTCTTCCCACATCCTCCATCCCCTTCTAATGCATGCATTCGTGTGTGTGTGTGTGTGTGTGTGTGTGTGTGTGTGTGGTCTTACTGAGTCCAATTAGTGTTGCCTCTGTGCGCATGGACGTAGGGCTAACCAGTGGGGCATGGACAACCTATCAGAGGGCTCAACACTGAAGAAAACTGACTCATCCTCCCTTGGCAGCAATAGACTGCCTTTAGTTCCTCAACTAGGGGTGGGGCCTTGAGAGCCCTTCCCCCATCCCTCATGCCATTTTCTTTGTGGCAGATGAAAACTGACAAAGCCATCTCACTCTTTGCTTTATAACACACAGACTTTCTCACTATTCAGATCTACCCAGTACTGAGTGTGCCTGCATCTGTGCTTGGAGAGATACAAAGAAGCCGTCCCTGACCATAAGAGCTTCCACCTTTGTTAAAATGACCAGATTTAAGGTGACAAATGTACCCAGGTCAAGAGGAATGTGGAAACATCTTAGAAATGGAAGGGAGAACCAGCTCCTTGGGGTGTAACTCGAGGGAAATGGGCCATTTTTCTAATGGTAACCTTGAACTGTTAATTTTGTGTTTCCTCCTAGGAATCCCACAAAGGAAGTTCAGCTTTAGCCAGGGCTTCTAATTAACTCTAAAGTTTCTACCACATCAGCAAACACCTAAAGACCACCCTAGTGCTTGCCTCTCTCCTGACAGAAGTCAGAGAACTGATGTAGGTGAGAATTGCACCATAGGAAATCCCTTTCTCTCTGTAGGAAATGAGGGCTGTATTTCCCTCAGCTTGATTATTTTGGAGACCTTGTAATCTTACAGCTGAAGAAACAGTCGTTAAGGCATTCAGTAATGTTAATTTATGAAGCGCCTACTTTGTGCCAGGGTTCTGGGAACACAGGGGTAGAGGGGCAACCTCTGCCTCTAAGCATCCTATGGTCAAATGGGAAAACTTGGTCACTGTAAATGTGAGATAAATGCTATAGGAAGGGGGAACACAGGTGGGGGTTTGGAAAGGGAGCACCTGCTTCTTGCTGAAGTCGAGTCAAGCCTGGATGGTGGAGGAATCTGGCCAAATGAAGTACATGGGGGTGAACATTCTAGAAGTGGGATCATCCTATAAAGAACTCTAGAGACATGAAAGAGCTAAGGCCTAGAGCATAGAGTATGAAACAGAGGACTTACAAGAAAGAAGACAAAAGTGAGGAAACACGGAGATCAAGGCCAACCGGGAAGGTGTGGTCCTCCAAAAGACACACAGAAGCCTACAGAACCATCACGCCTGTGCTCCCTGTGGGTCGGTTGAGTCCAGGGGTACCGAGAATGCACCATGGTTTGGGAGCATCTGCAGATGAAGAAAACCGTCTAGCTCCTGGGAACACCACTAAGGGATTAAGTCAAGAAAGTAAAACTGTGAATACAGCTAAAGGCCCCGCAGAGAGGAAGGCAGGTGGTCAGATAGCTAGAGTTGTTACTTTACACAAAGCAAACTGTACACAAGGACAGGCAGAGGACAAAAGTTGTGTGGAGGAGGGATTAGTGGGCAGAATTCAGCAATACAAGGAGGAAAGCACAATCTAATTGTGATCAGAAGCAGTGTTCATGGGGGCCAAATGGAAGCAGCTTTCTTTGGATAGAGATTCAAGTGGAACTGAAGATGTGAATGTTTGTTAGGCAGGGCCCTGTGGCACAGGCCTGTAATCCCAGCTCCTCAGAAGGCAGAGGCAGGAAGATCCTAAATTCAAGGTCCCCCTTGAAATGAGTTCAAGGCCAACCTAGGTAACTTAACAAGACTCTGCCTCAAAACAAAATGTAAAGAAGACAGCATGATGGCTCAGTGGGTAAAGGAGCTTGCCTAAAACCTGAGTACACATGGTGGAATTAGAGAGCCAACACCTGCAAGTTGTCATCTGACCTCCTCACATGCACTATGGCACATACATGTGAGCACATGCAAACATACACACACACACAAATAAATAAATAAATGTAAAAGCTTTTAAAAATAAAATATATAAAAAGGGGGCTAGGACTGTAGCTCAGTGGTAGAGCAATTGCCTCGCATACATGAGGCCTTAGGCTCATTCCCCAGCACCTGCCCCGTCACCAAAACAGCAAATATAGATCAGCTTGTGTATAAACTTGACTTTCAAAGGAAGGAAGAATGAAAGGCTCAGGAGCAGTTGTGTTGTAGCCAGGCATAAACTAGCTTTGGTTCTTAATAGCAAACAGGACACAGGGAACATTCTCGAATTGTGCATAATAGAAATCACACAGGCAACATGATAGAGACCTCGTGGTGAAGAGGTGAGGTATGAGAGAGAACCAAGATTCTGGGATGCTTTGGGTCAGGAGTTCAAAAGAGGGTATCCTTGATGGATAATAATAATGTCATCAGATTAAGACCCTGATGCCCTGTGATTGTTTCTCTGTGGCTCTTCACTTTGGGCAAGTCCTCTCTCAGAACCTAGTATTCTCATCTGGAAAACGAGCCACACACTATATAGCTCGCCTGTATCACTGGCTGTAGTGAGAATGAAACAGGATGAAATGTGTGAAGAGCACTTTGGAAATTGGAAAAGCCTCGTAAGATTGTGAGATGCCGCCGTGTGAGAACAGAGGCCTTCTCACTGCCCGTTGCCATTTGCTAAGGAGCCTTTTTCTGTTGAAGCTATTTCAGGCACCAGGGAAAAACTTTCTTCCAAACTACAGGCAGGATTTCTCTCTTCTGGGGATTTCTATCTCAGTATTTATGTTCTCCCTAACTACTGGGGAGAGAAAATTTGCAGACATGAGGTACTGTTTTCTATTGTTGTTTTGTTTGGCTTTGTTTTTCAATCAGGAAATAAAATGTTGGGGTTGAGGAAATGGTTCATTTGGTAAAGTACTTGCCATACAAACATAAGGACCCAGGTTCAGGACCTCTAGGACTTACTTAAAAATCGGGTGCAGTGACATCTGTCTGCAACCCTATCTCTGGGCAAAGTAGAGATGGGCAGATAGATCCCTGGGGCTTGCTGGCCAGCCAGTCCAGCCAATCGGTGAACTCCAGGTTCAATGAGAGACTGTTTCATGCCTTTAATTCCAGCACTCGGGAGGCAGAGGGAGACAGATCTCTGTGAGTTCAAGGCCAGCCTGGTTACATAGTGAGTTCCAGGACAGCTGGGGCTACAGGGAGACCTTGTCCCAAAAAAGACAAAAATAAAACAGGATAAAGAGGAAGGTTCCCAACATTAACCTCTGGCCTCCATATACACACATATGCACACACAGACAAATGCACATGTACCCACTTGCACACATGCATAAACACATGAACACACAAATATATATATACTATATATACATATACCACATGGAAAATTAAAATTTTTAAAAAGAGGAAAAATTAAAGTAACCATAATCACAAATAATTTTTAAACTTAGCTTTACACTGGGAGAAGCGAAGTGTGGTGATATGTACCTACAGTCCTAGTCCTTGGAAAGCTGAGACAAGATCTCAAGTTCAAGGCCATCCTGGACTACATGATGAGCTCCTGCCTCAGAAAAATGAGAAAAAAAAATTGGCAAACACATTTCTTTCTAGATATTTAATCTTCCAAGTTATGACCTTTAGAAACAAATATTTGCGAAGGTCACTCACTACCTTAGACAAAGCTGGCATCACCCAGGCTGGCAGTGCCCCAGAGGGAGCAGGTTATGTTTGTCCATGTCCCTTCTCTTTATTGTTTCTAGTTAGTCTTTTCCTGCTAGCTCAATAGAACATACTTCTATGATATTTGTATGTTATGGTTAATGTACTTTTAATTTCTAAAAAAATAAAATCACCTATGGAGGGTATTTTAACTACAACGACTGTAAAACTTTCATTGACAATATGTTATTTAATCGACAGATAGTTTTTTAATTGGTGTGTTTGGGGACTGTGAGTGTGTCTGAATGATAGTAAAATGCTTGCCCAACATGTTTCAGTCTCTGGGGTCAATTTCCAATACAGTAAAAAAAAAATAGTTTAAATTAATAGTTATTATTTTAATTTTGTTTATTTTTATTTTATGTATATAAGTGTATTGCCTGCATGTATGTAAGTGCACCCATGTGCAATGCCTGTGGAGATCAGAAGATGACACAGGATTCCCTGGAACTGGAGTTACAGACGGTTGTTAGCTACCATGTGGGTGCCTGGAATCAAATCGGGTCCTCTACAAAAGCAGCCGGTGCTCTTAACCACTGAACCATCTCTCCAGCCCTACACTGTCTATTTAAACACACAAAGTCTAGCACCTGTTAGAACACTGGAAGGTCAAGCAATGAGGCAGGACTTTTATTACTCTAAATACCAGGTGATCCAGGCTGAGAGGCTCTGCTGACTTCTCCACAATATGTATTCAAAATGAGCTCCTGATCCTTCAGAGTATATAACCCCAGTTGAAAACCAAACAAGTAAAGAACAATGGAAAAGAAGTTTGTTTCCAAGGATAAGGATAGAGTGATCAAAACAAAGAACAAAGGTACCAGGCCTGGTGGCACAAACCTGTAATCCCAGCTACTCCCGAGGCTGAGGCAGGAGGATCCCAAGTTCAAAGCCAAGTCAATGCATTTTGAGTAACTTGGTAAGACCCTCTCAAATTTAAAAGAAGTTTTTAGATATAACTCAATGGTAGAGTTCTTGTCAAGTGTGTTCAAGGCCCAGGTTTCAGTTTCCAGTACTGCAAGAGAAGGAGGAAGAGGAGGACAAAGTAGAGGGAATAAAAGAGGAAGGGAGAGAAGAGGAGGGGAGGGGAGGGGAGGCGAGAAAAGAAAAATATATACTTTTACCAGCCTAATGGGTTAGATTGGCTGACTCTCAGCTCTTAACCAGTATTCAGAACTCTCCAAAATCAGACGTCAAATCTTTAATCTTTGTCACGTCATCGTATGCCAGAGATTAAACTAAAAGCAACTACTGTTTCTACTAAGACCCAGGGCATAGCCCAAAAGGAAGATTTGTATTACTTCAAAAGTAGAGGCAAGAGACTGCGGTGTGGCTCAGTTGGCAGGGTGCTTTCCTAGCATGCGCAAAGCCCTAGGTTTGATTCCCAGCACTGCATAAAATTGTTGGGGCACACATGTAATGCCAACACTAGGTTGGTACAGGCAGGAGGATCAGAAGTTCATGGGCATCCTTGTCTACTTAGAAACTTTGAGGCCAGCCTAAGCTACATGTCACCCTATCTCACAGAGAGAGAGAGAGAGAGAGAGAGAGAGAGAGAGAGAGAGAAGGCAAGCCAGCTGTGGAGGCTCATGCCTGTAATCCCAATAGTTGGACATTAAGGCAGAAGAATTACCATGAGTTCCAGGCAGGCTACAGAATGAGATTCTCTGAGACTCTCTCTCTCTCTCTCTCTCTCTCTCTCTCTCTCTCTCACACACACACACACACACACACACACACACACACACACACACACACACACACGCACACACACAGAAGAAGTAATTGCTCAAAAGATTCCAGAATATTCTTCCTATCCTTACAAGGTCAAGAAACTTTGATAACCTATGCCTGAATAGCAAATGGAAAGACATCTGGTAGACCACACATCATTTACAGCTATCAAGATAAAGGTCACTGTAAGTTTATTAACACAGACAAGCTAATCGAGGCTGGTCTGTGCCACATAGAAGAACTGTTCCCAAGCCATGCATTCTTTGGTTTTCGTCAAGTGGTCTGTTGTCTGTGGAATTTCCTATTCTCCAGCCACAGAGCAGAAAGCAAAGCCCCACCCCCTGGCTGTGGCCCTCATGAGGTTTAAAGAGGATCATTTGTTTTCATTACAGCCCCTTGAAGTCCTTCCTTCCCTCCTTATTAATGAATTTCCACTCTTTCATCAAAAAAACAAAAACAAAACAACAAACAAAAAAGGATCTGGCAGAGGACGTAGTTAAGTGGCTGACGCGCATGGTTTTACCGGCTTTAGAGAAAGGGGACGGCCATTTACTGATTGCAAGGAGGGGTTGACATCCTTGGTTAGTATGCTAATTTTGTCTCATGCATTTAACATTCAGATCAGGTCTTTACAGGCCCTCCAAAGCCGCAGAGTCCAGAGATGGGTGGCAGTCTGCCTCACAGCATAAAACATGCTGTGCATGGATTACATAAATACCCATTCAATCTGCACCGACCAACCCTCACTCTTTCCCTCCCTCTCTGAGATATACACAGACACTGAGCCACACACATGCAAGCACACACTGAACATGATGCCAATGCATGCACTCACAAACAGCACAGGCACAAGTCTCTGTGATCTCTGAAGGCATGCAGTGTGCTCCCCGGAGTCACCCATAGCTGGATTTAGTCCATATCCTTTGGGTCTTTAAGACTCGCTTCTGAAGGAGGTATCTCTCCTGCTCAGAGAAACTTGGTATGCATTGGGAAGCACAAATTAAAGGAGTAACATGAAAGTCAAAAAGCCCATTCCAGGAGATTTTTGTCTGTTTTGAACTTGCAGACCCAGAATTTTTTGTAAACCCCACTTCCACTAATGGAAAAGAGAACCATAGAGCTGAGTCAACTGCATACCCAGAAACAGGAAAATCCAGCTGCTTTTATTCCTTAGGGTCTCACTCTGTCAATGTGTGTTTAGAACACTGTATTAAGGGTCCTATTCATGGCTGGTTTGGGACTCACCAAGCCACAGCTGGGTGATAACAGAAGAGGGATCCCCAAACCAGCTTCCCATATGATAGTCCACAAGGCAAAAGATGATCACCTGGCACATTGGCCAGAAGCCCAGCCAATGGAAAAGTGAGTCTCCCCAACCTTCTCTTCCCACTTTTGTCCTGTTCAGCAGCTTCCTGGAGACAAACAGCAGGAGCAGCAGACGGCATGCTTAGGGGTTGCTTTTAGTAGACTGGAGCAATTTTAAGTGGGCAGGATGGCTCCAATGCAAAGAAAAGGATGGGTTGGTTTTGACTGTTTTGCTTTGGGTTGGGTTTGAGTTAGGAGTTTTTACTTCATGTGTGCCATTAACTGTGTAAGCTGGCATGCTATGACTCTTTCCTCTAGACACTGTGGTAGTCCCCAGTCCTGTCTTCTTGTCCCCACACAATATTCCCATACTCCGTTGAGGAATTCTGGCCAGTTCCCATTGGAGCTTCCCACCGGAGGAGCCATGGTGTTTCCTCTGAGCCACAGACTTGATTTGCCTCGATTTTTTTTTTTTTTTATTTTTTTGGCTCTGATCCAAGATGTCTTCCTGTCATCATCCCACCGTCTTTTCCAGTAATCCCTTTTTTAAACATCACCAACAATTAGTCGATTTATCTCCACCACCAACGACCACCGCCCACCCCTGTATCCATGTCCACACGCAGACACACACTCCGCTGAGCCCCCATCCCTGTCTTGTTTTGCCTTGAAGTATAAGAAATCACAGCTTCTCATTAACTGGAGAGCACGTTTGGAAAGGCTTTGTGTTTACTCACTTAGTAAGTGATGCTGGCCTTTTTAATTATTCCCCCTCCTGCCATTAGAGCGGCAAGCTGTTCAAGGCAAACCGATCAAGCACATATCCTCGGCAAGGCACTTGGAAAGGAATGGTGGTTTTTTACCTCACTGCTGCTGCGTCCTTCCTTGTCTGTCAGCAAGCCAAGGAATCCCCCCCAAAGCTCTTACGTAGGAGACATCAAAACTGTGAGTCACTTTTCATTCCCAGAGCAGAGCAGTCCACAGCATTTTGCACCTGACAGCAGACCCAAGATGATGGTGCGTTCTTCCACGCCTTGGAGACTCCTAAGACCAGATGTCCAGTCTTCGCTTTGCTCTTTCTTGCTGTTGCTCGCTCTTTCTCTCCCATCCTCGTCCATCCTTACATCCTGGAGCATTCTTCTCGGGTCTTCTTCCTTTCTGTACTGCGACAGACCACAGGGGAGAGCTGGGTCCTTCTCGCCTTCTGTTATCCCCCCCACCCCACCCCCTGCAGCAGCCTTTAGCTGTTACCCTCTGCAAGCTGGATCACCAAAGACACACGACTCACTCACAATGAATAATCAATACGGATATTGATCTGGGGAAAAATGTTTGTAAATTCCTGAAAGGGAATCAGGAGCAGGGGGCAGGGAGGTTCGTGGGGGACGACGCTGCAGTGCTCAACGGCGCTAGGAAGCAGAACCGCTTTTTGGATCCCCAAGTTTGGCCAGCTCCGAGGTGACGGGTACCGGAATGCGTGCCGATGAGGATGTGCGCGTGTGAGGAGGGTGTTCTGAATTCTCATTTCTCTACAGCTGCTTTCCCTGAAGAATCAAGAGCCAAATGGTCGGGAGCCCCCGTCAGCGCCATGTCTTGGCTGCGGGCCAGCACTGTTTTGTTTTCATTATCACACGCTACTTTGCAATTTGCATAAATACAGGGTTATTTTTTATCGTGTCGCCCAAAAGATAGAGGGGGGAAAAATAGACTCTTTGTTGTGTGCAAGAGGGGCTTGCTGCCTACTCATCGAGGCTAAGGATTTACCTCTGAGGCAGGGCTTTGGGGCGTAGAGAGAGGGTTGCCAAAGAAATACCAGCAAAAGAGTGGTAATAGCAGAGGGGAAAGAATGGGGGGGGTAGGATTTGATGAGAACCACAGGGCACTCAGATTGGTGACACCAAATATTAAGAACCAATTTTTCTTCTGCAGAGAATGGCGGAGGCTTAAGCCAGCAAGGTGGAGTCAGGGTTTCCTTAGACACCTCTCGTGCTTTCTGCTGGAACGAACCATTGGTCCTTGGAGGGGAAAGGTCTTCAGGACAGTGAGCAGATACTTGCTTTATCTCCACCCTCATCCAAAGCACAGAAAGACAGAGGACAGATGGGGAGTTGCCACGCAGCTCCCATGGTTTTCCCCAAAGTGAGGGGTTTCACATCTGGGCTTTTTCCTAACCTTCTTCACAACCCCAGCCCTTCGGCTCTCTGAAATGCACCTGCCCCACAGGCCTGGTCTCTCATCTTCAGAAAAGTGGGCACATAAGCATGATACACTAAATGACGAGCTAGCTGTGGCTTTGTCCTGTGTGCTCCTCTTGGCCACCGAGACATAGCTGCTCACTCCTGAAGCCATGCCCCAAAACGGAGTTGGGCATGCTCACCTGTCCTGAAAACAGATGTTCCTGGAAACAGAAGCTCCCTTTACGGAAACCTTCCAGCGCTCCCTGCTCCTAGACTGTGGGCACTTTCCCACAGTGGCCTCCGTGCCTTTCATCTCTTTTTGCAGTTTGGTAGTAAAAAATAAATAAATAAACTCTTTGAAAAAAATCTCTGTCCTTTCTCCCATGGTCATATCTACCTCCTCCTGTCCTGGTGACAGAGGGATGTGTCACCTTTGAGAAAGCTTTCTGGAGTAAAACCTCTGCCTGAGGATTCAATTCCAGCACCTTCTGTCCTGAAAGGAGCTGTCCGCTTTATCAGCAGCAGCAGCACAGCAGCAAACAGTGCTTTTTTTTTTTTTTTTTTTTAATTCCCTTCCTGGCTTCTGATTAGCTCTGGCAATCCAATTAGCAGAGGCATTTATATCACACGGGCTGAGGTTTCCTACACATCACAGCAGCTCAAACCCACTCATAAATTCTGCCTATACCACGTCCTCCTGTGACATGGATTAATTACAGCACCAGGCCTTCCTGAGTAGGTCTCCCCCTGAAGGTGCATGGGAATATCAGAATTAAAGAAGGGGCCAAAAGGAATGGTTTTTGTCTGTTATCAAGAATGCACCAAGGGTGCAAAGAAAGCAGACTTCATCTTCCGTCTCTGTATCTGCACATTGTTCAAGCAGATGTCAGAGAGGTCAAATGGACCAGAACAGTGGGTGCATTATGGGAGATTCAGGAGTAACCTAATCATAGCACATCCGTGTATTTTTTTTCTTATCATTGGAGTATTTATTGTGAAAGTTCAGAACTCTTAGAGATGCCTGTCCTACTTACAGTCTATATAGTTCCAAAACAGTCCAACTATTTTTTTAAATATCCATGAAGAGATTTATTTATTTATTATTTCTTTTATTTATCTGTATATCTTTCCATTCCAGCCAGGCACAATTATGATATTGTGGTACCTTTGCATCTATCTGTGATTTCATTCCAGATTTACCCTTACATTCATCAACCTCTAGCGCCTCTCTGTCCATCCATCTAGCTATATTCATTTAGATATCAACTCTTTATTCTGCTTCCCAGTCATCTATTCATCTATGTGCATCACGCTATCCATTTTCTAACCATGTATTGATCTATGAATATCTTCCTATTATCTGTCATCTACTTGTCTATTCATTTGTGTCTCTATTAATTCATTCATCTGTATTATCCATCTATCTGTTTTTCTATCTATTCATTAATCTATTCGTGTGTCTATCCACTCAATATCTGTCATTGGCTTATCAGATACCAGTTCCTTTTTATTCTGTGCCTTTGTTAGCTATGATCTTAACAGAATCCCAGATTCACATTCTCAATCACTTTTAAGGTAAATAATGTCCATTTTCCAAATGAAGCCTATAAATGCTATACACTTGGCTATCCATTCTTGAGCTTAAAAGAATGAACTAAAGAAGTAAATCAGTAAAATCACAATTTTAAGTGAATTAAAATTACAAGGAAAATATTTTATCCTAGATTCCTGGAGCAATTTTCTTGCTTAATAAAATAGGTATGTCTTTTCCCTTTGAACCATACCTTTAGAAGAGTGAAATTTTAGAAAATGTTCACAACATAAGTCTCATTAAGCCTTTATGCAAATGATCCAGTTCAACCAGAGATAACGTGAGATTACTTTTGTCATAAAATAAAACAGATATTAACCCTGTCCTTATTATACACATTTAGATTTGTTCCTTCTCCAGATAGAGGGCACAGGAGCCTCTCTCTCTCTCTCTCTCTCTGTGTGTGTGTGTGTGTGTGTGTGTG
>NW_008340065.1:860756-893877 GCF_000622305.1 Nannospalax galili
TGTGTGCATATATGATGTGTGATGTATGTGTGTGCTCATGTGTGTTCTAGGAGCAATGGGAGAACTAAAAATTAATTTTTCCTCATTATCTATATCCAAAATCTACTTGGGTCTGGGCTGAACCTTGAGTTTCAGTACTTCTCAGAGGGAACCCTAGTTTTTAACTCCAAAGAAAATGGGTTGGGAAAACATCACTGACTGTGGTGAGGAATGAATGAAAGTCACTTCTACTTAAGAGAGAAACCCTGCTTCATTGTTCTGAATGGAGAAGGCTGAGTGGCATCACTGTGGCTTCTCTAAATTTGCAGGGCATTGTTTCCCAAGCAGTAGCCCAGGCCAGGATCCTAACTGAGCAGCAGGTCTCATCTCTGCCAGGACTTAGCATCTCTAATATGATAGCTTGTATGCAGCATATGTTTATCAAGAATTCAAGACTATTTTTTTTTGTTTGTTCAACTAAAGAGACATATAGGTCAACCTTCTATATCTGTGGGTTCCACATCCATGGAGTCATCCAAGTAAAGATCAAAAATAGTTTTTAAAAGGCTCTCTATGCTGAATAAGAAAAGACATTTTGCCATTCCTTCAACGATATAGAACCATAACTATTTATCACATTGAATCAGCCATTGTAAGTCATCTAGAGATGGTTTAAAATACACAGGAGCATATATCACTGAATCAGGCCTTACAAGTCCCCTGAAGAGGATTAATATACAGGAAAATTTGTGCCGGATACGTATAAATGATTACACTATTTCTTATGACTCTTAAACTTCCTTGGATTTGGGTATCCTAGGGAGTCCTAGAGCCAATCCCTTATAGATCTTGAAAGATGACTATATATTGAAGTAAAGCCCATAAAGATCATGATGCATCATTGTGAACTCGAGGGACCAGGAAAGAACCCAAGCCATGATACCCCCAGAAATGAAGGGAGACAGAAACTACCTGGTTCATTTTTCCATGTTGTTTCCATCTATCACATTGTCCTGGTTTCCTGGATTCTGTTATAATCATGAGTGACATGGCATGATCTTGTGTTCTAATCCTAGCTTTACCTATGCTGAGCAGGGCTCATCTCTCCAGTCATTACAGTAGACTTGATGTCTAAGGCTCATAACACTTTCAGGGGCCCAGAAAAGTATTTTGATTTCTTTTTGAATTATGTGTATATATGGGGAGGGGTAGGGATGGGCATGTGAGTACAGGTTCCTGTGGAAGCCAAAGGCATCAGATTTCCCCCTGGAACTGGAATTACATGTAGTTGTGAGCCTCCTAACATGGATGTCAGGAATGGAACTCAGATCCTCTGAAATAGCAGTACGTGCTACTGAGCCGTCTCTCTAGCCCCTTGATTTCTTTTTAAATTATTCAAAGAATAAACTTTCAGATCAAGGAAGACACATTAGCATAGAGTAATAGAAGTGGTCATATTAGTATTCAGCTTCATACTAACACAATTTTAAAATAAGTCATAATTTTCTTAGGGAGAAAGATATCCTTGTAGCCATAGTGTACTGATCCCATAAGAGTCATAGATAAAATAGCTATAAAATAGCTATAGTTACCAGGTAACTATAACTTAATCGTTGTTCCCAAAAGAGCCTAGGAGGTAAAGTTCTTGGGTTGCCTGAGCTTAAATCCTGATGCCACTGCTTGTCAATATCACTGAGTTACTGGATATACTGGCTTACTTCTACAATCCCAGCACTCAGGAGGCTGAGGTAGGATTGTCATGAGTTCAACACTAGTCTAGACTAGAGTGAGGCCTTATTTCAAAGAACAAAAAAACAAAGTCACACTGATTTTCATTTTCTTTAGCTGTAAACTGGGTAGGTTCATAATGTGGTCTGGATATGAACTAACTTCCAAAAGACTCAAATTTCAAAGACTTGGTCCTCAACTGATGGATCTAATCACTGAAAACAGATTAGATTTGGGGGGTTCTGACGTGATCAATAGATTGATCCCTGATGGATTCATAATAGGATGGTGTGAATGGGGAGGTACAGGGAAGTGGTGCCTATTTGGAGGAAATAAGTCACCAGAGGCATGTATCTTACCTCTAACCCCTTCCTGTCTTTCATTATCTGCTTCCTGGCCACCATGAATCAGAAGCTCTGCTTCCCCATGTGCTGCTTGCTGCGGGGAACCTGCCTTGTGAAGCAGTGGAACCTGCGAGCCATTGACCTAAACCATGAGCCAAAATAAATCTTTCTCCTTTAAACAGTTTCAGATATTTGTCACAGTCAGGAAAACATACCAATACTGTAGCTAATGCAGAGGAATGCTGCAGAGGTTAAATGAGATCATGTGTGGAAGTTGCTTAGCATAGAGCCTATACATACTGAGAGCTCAATAAAATTTGTTACAGTCATTATTGTTATTGCTTAAGCTTTGACATCTTGGCTACAAATGCCTACTTGTTAATATTCTAGGAACTACAGCTACAGCTAAATCAATTTTCACTTTCGAAAATTGGGTGATCTAATTGACAACACGGAAGAAACAAGAAGGTGGTAATTGAACTTTCCTCCCTCCTACAGAAATCTGAACGTTTTCGCCTCTAGAAGAACTAAATTCTGTGCTCTCTACCTGGAGCGAGGTCTTTATTCCACATTATAAAATTCCTTTAATAAATCAGCATCACCTCCCCTGATCAGAGATTTGATTCCTTCCTAACTTAAAACAATCCTGCAAAAATCTTATTAAGAACCACAGGTTGAAAAGAATATTGTCAAAACTTTCTCTCTTTTTCTCCCTTTACTTTATTATCTCTTCATTTTTTTTTGTCATTTAACTCCAATTATGAGATGCTAAGTGCTTTTGGAAATTTCATTGTTAATATCTTCTTACAGTGCTATTAACGTAAATCAAGTTTAATAGTGTCCCAGCAAGTGTAAAAGCAATCAAAAATTCAGTACTCACGAATCATTCTGTAATTTCAGCATAAAATGTTAATAGAAATAATATCTAATACCATAAAATATCAGTAAATTCAACTTTAAATATAGGTGATGAATTGCTTTGCTATCCTATAGCATTCGTGGAATATTCTAGTAAGAAGTCCTTAATTGGTCAAGTCATATCTCAGTCATGCTCAGGCTGCCAGAAGTCCCCTCTTTTACTTCACCCCTGCTAGCCAGTCCCAGCAGAATGAGCAGTGAATACCAGACATTTCTTTATTCCAAACACAATGAGTTATTTGACAATCAGAGAAAAAAAAATGACTCAAGATCAAGGCAGGAAGTATAACCAACCTGAAGGAACTCAAATTAATGCAAACGAAAATGTCATTCAACTCTAAGAACACTGATCAGGAGCTGCCAGATCATGGGTGTGTGCCATCAGCAAAGATAGCTAATACATAAGCTCTGAAATTGAGAAGCACAGATGTCACAAGACAGACCAAGGTTGAGACAGGTAATGCTGTTTCAGGGCCAGCAGTGAAAACAGCCGTCACTTGTACCCATAAGAAGCATCTCATTAATAGATCAGTAACTGATCAGTAAGTTTTAAAATTTGACCAAAATAGGCAAATGCCTTCTTAAATAAATAGCATCCATGCATTCACTCACCAGTCTTTTCTATGCACAGGTTCAGAGTGTCTTAGGGCAAGAACCACCACCACATTATTCATCTAGAGTCTTATTTCAGCTTCTTTGAAGTACAGAAGACCCAAGTCATGTAGGAAGGCCATCAGAGTCAGTACTGCTCTCATAAAGGCATGCCTTTTTACACCCGTGCATCCGTGCATTATATTTCATTTAATTAAACACGGATTTAATTATCATGAATAACTTTCATAAGGGGTTGAGGTCAAACACAACTGATTCTTTAAAAAGGTGTAGCTCAGGTGGTAGAGCCAGCATTGGTCAGGTGCCCCAGGACAGAGACGATTATCTAGGGTCAAATAGAGTACAGGAGGCATCCATCTGCAGGACTTCCAAGGAAATGAAGGTGACAGTTCAGATAGTGAAGAAAGGGGGGGACCAGGCTTGTAACCCAGTGATAATGCTCTTGCCTAGCATGGATGAAGACCTGATTCCATCCCAGTGCCATGAGGGAAGGGAAGGGGGAGGGAAGGGGGAGGGAAGGGGAAGGGAAGGGGAAGGGAAGGGGAAGGAAGGGGAAGGAAGGGGAAGAAACTAAGAAAGGAAGAAAAGATCAGTATATCAAAGGAATATCTATGAAGGAAGGAAGGAAGGAAGGGAAGGGGAAGGGGAAGGGGAAGGGGAAGGGGAAGGAAAAAAGAAGAAAAAGGGAAAAGAAGGGAAGAAACAAGGGGGAAGGAGAGAAGAATGGAGAAAGGAAGGAGAGAGAGAGAGAGAGAGAGAGAGAGAGAGAGAGAGAACAAAACAAAAAGACAGTGAGTAGATGTTACATAAGCATCCAGGAACAAATCACGCAGTGTGGGATCAGAAGATCCCACGTGACCCAGTATTCACCCTGCGTTTAGATCGTACTATGCAGAGCTCAGTGTTAAGGGGTCCTGACCCAGGGAATCGGTATTTTAAAACCTAACTGAGCACTTAGTTGTGGATCTAAGCCCCAGACTTTCATTTATATCTTCTCCAACCTGGCTTCATTGGTAGCCTATGAGATGATGCAAACAAGTCTCAGATGTTTGCTTTCTGTTTTAGAGAGTGGTGCTTTCCCTCTTCAACTTCCCTTCAGTCAATGCTTTCTCAAGGTTAGGGTATCTATGCACTGTGGTGTGCAAGGTGGTGTTTGGCAAAACACTAACAATTTTTTTATCTTAACATTTTTTTATAAATGCATGTAATTAGCAATTAATCTCATGATTTTGTGAGTCCGTTAAAGAAAGAAATAGTAAGTTGCAATAAAGGAGTTACAGGACAAAATCAGAAGCTGATTATCAAATGATTGTTCTGGGAAACCAGCTCAAAGCTGTAGGAGATATCTCTAAATAAGAATGTTCTGGGGTTGAGGAGACAGCTCAGTGGGGTAAAGAGCCTGCTGCTGGAACACTAGAACCTGAGTTCAGATCCCCAGCTCCCAAGTAAAAGCCAGATATGGCAGCAAACATCTGTAAACCAGCTCTGGAGTGTGAGAGGAAAATAAGAGGATCTCCTGGCCTCTACACATGCATGTACCTGCATACACACATGCATACACACACACACACACACACACACACACACACACATACACAGAATTTTTTAATGAATATTCTGAGTTAGGGACATAACTCAGTGGGAAGCTTGCTTGCCTAGCATACAGGAGGCTCTGGATTCAATCCCTAGTACCACATAAACCAGGTGTGGTAGTACTATCTGGAATCCTAGCACTCCAGAGATGGAGGCAGGAAGGTCAAAAGTTCAAGATCATCCTCAGCTATATAGGGTGTTTGGAGACCAGCCTGGGCTAAGAGACTCTATCTCAACAGCAGCAAAGAGGAAGGAATAGAATTTGCTATAGTTCATTGCAATAAAGACTTTACAAGCAGAAGGTTCTGGAAGATAACCAATGTTCATAGAAAGCAACTTGCCTTCTCACTTTGTGCCACTTTCTGCTGTGACTCTCCTATCTTTGTCCATTTGATTGAAACATTCAGGTCTCCACTGATAGGCTGGTGATTATGAGCTCTTTTATATTCTATAAAAGAAACTCTTCCTTCCTAGATTACACCTAGGAAGATGGCAGCCACACTTACAACCAGCTTGTGGAAAAGATGTGTCTGTTTGATACGGCTTGGCCTAGCTGGGGAGCTCCGCCTGCTCTCCACAGCTTGGCTCTTAGAAGGTTTCTTGTCAAGGACACCACTGCAACCAAGAAAAACATTCCTCACTTTATGACTAGTTTGAGAAAGAACATATTTCAATAATATATAATAAGGCCTATGGACTCTAATTTATGTCCCCAAATGTCCTTCAATGTGGGCCCATTCACTGGAGCCTTGTTAACCTACCAAGAGTCATAAACTTGAAAGAGACTGTCTCTGCCCCTCCCAGCAGCCATCTGTTGTCACAATTTCCTCACGTGGAGTTGGGGCCTCTTACCCACTTCCTTACGTTCATGCTGGGAATTTTTTTCTGGATTGAGCTTTTAGGGGACCTTGTGCATTCTGTCACCATTGCTATGAGTTCATATGAGCAACTGATCCACTCTTTGGAAAACTATGTTTCCTTGTGGTTATCCACCTTCTCTGGCTCTTATGATCTTTCTACTCCCTCCTCCACAGTGATCCCTGAGCATTGGGAGGCAGAACTTTGATATAGCTGTCCTATTCAGGGATAACCACTCTGCAGTTTCTTGTTCTCTGCACATTGGCCAGTTGTGGGTTTCTGTGTTAATCACTATCTGCTGCATAAGGAAGCTTCTCTGGTGAGAGTTGAAATATGCATTAATCTATGAGTATAACAATATGTCATTAAGAGTCATTTGAGGGACTGGAGAGATGGCTCATCAGTTAATGCACTGACTGCTCTTGCAGAGGACCTGGGTTCAATTCCTAGCATCCACATGGCAGCAAACAACCATCTCCATAACTCCAGTTCCAGGGAATCCAACACCTTCTTCTGACCTCTGTGGGCACTGCATGCTACGGGTGCACTTACACACATACAGACAATACGCTCATACACATGAAATAAAAATAATAAATAAAATATTTTTTAAAAGGATCAGTTTAATATGACAACTTCTTAGAAAAGTAGTAATTAGGTTCTCCCCTAAGTCCTGTGACCTGTTTAGGCTCAGGTTCCTAAGCCTGATAAAATGCCAAGTATGGGCTCCATCCTAGGAAGCAGACCTTAAATTCAATTAAAGAGTGCTTGGTTACTCCCATAACATTTGTGGCACTAATGCATCAGTGGCCCTATCTTGCCAGCCAGTTGTTATTGTAGTTCGCAGGATTCACAGCTGGGTAAGGTTGATGATTATTTTGTCCTTCCAGTAGCATGCACAGAACCTTCTAGAACTATGAACAATTATCCAATAGAGCTAAAGCTCTGAACTCAGCACCAGCTTGATTTTTCCTTGTTTGTTCTATAACTCATGTATGTAGTGCCTTCAATAATAGGGTCTTACCATCCAGTTCTAATGGGTAACCAAGAGCAGGGGCATTGGCCAGTATTCTTTGCAGGTCTATGGGACCCCTGATTTCTGACTACTGTGGAAATGGCAGCAATGAACATGGTTGTCATGTTGCTTTTTTAAGTCTACCTTTTAAATAGACTATTTCTCAGAGCTGTTTTAGGTTCAAAGCAAAATTAAGCTGGTGACTGAGATTTTCCATATAGTTTGTGTCCCCACACATGCAGAGACAACCCATTGTCGCCACCCCACACCACAGTGGTCCATTTCTTATACCTGAGGTACTTATGCCATGCATCAATAGCACTGAAAGTCCATGTTTCCTCTTGATACTGCATCTTCTCTGTGTTTGGACAAATTTGTAATGTCACATATATCTACCACTATATATCCTACCCTACACAGTAGCTTCAATGTTCTGAGAGTCCTCTGTGTTCTGCCTCTAAATCCCTCCCTCCTTTCTAATCCCTAACAGCCACTGGCCTTTTTATTGGGTGTGTTCTGTTTCTCAGAATGTCATATAGTTCAAAGTATATAACATAGAGCCTTTTTAGATTGGTTTCTTTGACTTAGTAATAAGCACTGAAAATTCATCACTTTCTTTTTTGTTGCTTAAAAGCTCATTTCTTGGAGCTGAAAAGATGACTCAGAAGTTAAGAGCACTGATTGCTCTAGCCAAGGACCCTGGTTTAGCTCCCAGCACACACATGATAACTAACAACCATCCATAACTCCAGTTTTAGGGGATCATATGCCCTCACCTGGCCTCCATGGGCATTGCATACACATGGTACACTTACATACATACAGGCAAAATACTCATACACACAAATAAAGATAAATAAATCAAAAATCTAAGCAAATTTCTTTTTAGCATTGGATAATATTGCGCTGAATTAATATACAGCTTATCCATTCATCTACTGAAAAACACCTGGTTTGCTGACATTTTTTTTTACTTATGAATAAATCCCCTATAAATATCTGGGCAGGTTTTTATGAGGACACCTGTTCAGCTCATATGGAGTATGACTTCTGTATTATATGAAAGTGTATGTAATTTTGTAAGAAGCCAGTACTACCATTTTGCATTCTGACCAGCAATGCATGAGCATTCATGTTGCTCCACGTCCTCACCAACATGAGTCAATGTCGTCAGTGTTTTGAATTCAAGCCGCTCTAAGAGGTATATATTAGAAACTCTATGGTGTTTTAATTCTCATTTCTCTAACTGTATATACAGAGATGGTGGCTCAGTGGGTGAAAGCTTGCTCTACAAAATGAGGTCCTAAGTTCAAGTCCACAGCACCCACATTAAAAAGCAAGGCACAGTTGCATGTACGTGTAACCCCAGCACTGTGGAGTGGAAACAAGTGGATCCAGCACTCAATGGCCAGTCAGCCTAGCCAAAACAGCAAGCTTCCAGTGCAGTGAAAGACCCTGTCTCGAGGCCATAAGGTAAACTGAGATAGAGGAAGACAGCACATGGCCTGTCCTGCTCTGGCATTCACATGTGAGCACTCACACACGTACACATATGACCATCTTGTCTCCATAGTAGTTCCTTTGCTCCTTTGTCAAAAATCACTTGACTTATATGAGTCTATTCTTGGCTCTGTTGATTCAGTTTGTGTATCTTTTCACCAGTCTTGTTTGGTATCATATGAAGTCATATAGTGTCAGTCCTCCAATTTTGTTCACCTCTTTCACTATTTTATTGACTACTCTGGGTCTTTTGTATCTCCATATAAGCATTGGAATCAGTTTGCAAATAATCACAAAATATCTTGCTTGGATTTTGATTGCAATCTCATTGAATTTGCAAATCAAGTTCAGCAGAGCTGACATCTTAACATTATTAAGTTTTCCTGTCCATGAATATGGATTACCTCTATGTAGATCTTCTTTGATCTTCTTCATCAAGGTTTTCTCACATAGCACCTGTATATATTTCATTGATATAAACTTATGTATTACATTTTTAGTATTATGTTTTCAACTTCTAATTCTACTTTTTCATTGTGAGTATACAGGAAAGTAATGGATGTTTTTATAGTATCCTTGTATCTTGCAACCTTGTTATAATTACTTATTGTTCTAGGATGGTTTTTGTCAATTCTTTCATACTTTCTACACAGATGACCATGTCATCTACAAACACCAAATCTTATTATATAAGAGAAAGTGCTCACAGTTTAAGATCAAGTACTTGACCAGTGGGTTGTTGAGACAGGGTCTTGCTTTGTAAGCTGGCCTTGAACTTACTGTGCAGCTCAGACTGGGATTGAACTCATGATCCTCCTACTCTAGCCTCCAGAGTACTAGAGAATTATCAGCATATACCACCACTCCCTGCACATATTTTCCAAAATAAGTCATGCCCTATTTGGGGGCCCCTAGTGCTTGGACAAGGCAGTCTTCAACTTTCACCAAGCTGAAATTTTGGACAGGGCCAGGCTACAACCTACTTCTATGGCACTCTTTACACATGGCATTGTGAGTGATCCCTCAGACAACATGGCCTCATAGATCCAGCAGAATCTGGAGTGTTCACTCCCTCCTACCCACTCAGCAGATCTTATACCAAGTCTCAACTCCTGCCTGTTCCATAGTATGACTCATTCATGTGCCACCTGCTCTACTCCATGATTTCCCAATGGCATTCTTTTTAATATTTTATTTATTATTTTTATTTTATGTGTATAAGTATATTGCCAGCATGTATGTGAGTGCACCTGTGTTGTGCAATACCACGGAGGTCAGAAGAGAGCTTCGGATTCCCCCGGAACTGAAGTTAAGTACACTTTGTAGCCACCAGGTGGGTGCTGGGAATTGAACTCAGGTCCTCTGCAAGAGCAGTCAGTGCTCTTAATCTCTAAGCCATCTCTCCAGCCCCCCAATGTCATTCTTTGTTTCTGATCTGTTCAACCACAGCCTTTATTCTGTGTTGCAGTCTCCCTGCAGGTCCAGCCTAGGGGAGACTCAGGGTCCCAGCCAGGAGGGGATGAGCAGTGCGGAGTCAACACACAGGCACCGGGAGTCAGGTGGAAGCAGGCACTTAGTTGAGGTGCCGAAGACTCGTTTATTACAGGAAGGACTTGGGCTTATATAGTTTATTTCGTGATTGGCTCTTCTAGCGGCCTCGGCTGTTGCCAGGTGTTTTGGCAAAGATCAGGTTCCAAGACCTTAATCGGTCTGACTGAGAATGTGCTAGCGCCATTTTGTTACATCCCACAATTCTGGGATGTAAAAACAGTAAGAAACATTGATCAAACATCTATGATACTATGACTTGTCAAAATTAGTCACAACAGCAGGACTGTATGCAGTTTAAATTAATTTTGATTATCATAAAGGGAGATATATAGAATCATATCTAAGGCTCTAAATGTCCATTGAGAGATGAATACATTAGTAAGAGCTAGTATATCCATACAATGGAATATTATTCAACCACAAAAAGGTTGAATGCTATAACATCATGCTACAATATAAATGAATCTTGAAGACATTATATTAAGTGGAAAAAAGCATGGGCCACATATTGGATAATATTATTTTATGAGAAATATCCAGAAAAAGCAAGTCATTGGTGTAGAAAGTAGATTTGTAGTTACAGGAGCTGTTGGGAGGAAGGAATGGGCAGTGACTCCTAGTAGACATGGAGTTTCCATTTGGAGTAAAGAAAACCTCTGGAATTAGGTGGTGATGTTTGCACAATATTTTGAAGGTACTTAATACCATTTTAAAGTAGTAATTTTGTGCTAAATGTACTAACTGCATTTTCAAATCAAACTAAAGAAATTTCTAGAAATTACAAAGATGCCTAAAGGAATTAAAAGAATGTGGGGCTTCAGAGGTGGATCAGAGGATAAGAGCATTGGCTGCTTTTGCAGAGGACATGATTTAGTTCCCAGTATCCACGTGGCAACTAACAACCATCTGTAACTCCAGTTCTGGGAGATCTGATGCCTTCTTCTGGCCTCTGGGCATTACACGCATATAGTGCACTTACACGCAAGCACAACACTCAGACACATAAAAATAAATACTTTTTTAAAGAGTTAAAGGAATGCTGATTCATTCCCATAGTCAGTCTCCATTTTCTTGTGTTTTCTCATCCTCAAAGCTCCACTTTGGATAAAAGAGTCCCCATGTCTCTGTGGTGAGGTCTGAGATCACAGTTCCTCCTGATCACACAAGCTGAAGTCATCAGGAGTTTCCTTCTGGTTTAGGCATGGTAATGACTTGCCTCAGAATCTGTTGCTGTGCTACCTCTAGTCTCCAAAGGAGCACAAAGAAGATGGAGGCCGCACTGGGTCTGCTGCATTCTGGGGACCTGTCTTCAGGGTGCACAGTACCCATACCTCACCAAATCTAGGATGGCAGGAGAACCCTATGAATCGGAGCAGGAGAGCAGAGAGGCATAAAAGCGTTTGCTTTCAGAATAAAACTGAAGCAGCCATCATTTCTGTATCCTAGAAATGACTTAATGGACAATAACAGTCTCTAGTGGTCTTTTTTTTTTTAAGTCCTAACATCTATAAGGTTAAAAGAATTAGCTATATGTTTAGGTCTGTTACAAAGCCACCAGTAGGAAAAGAGTGGAAGGGGAAGTCTATACTATCTTTGGGGCCTCACAATGTGCTGGGCGCCTCTGTAAACAAGAAAGCTTCTTTTATGCTTTCAGTAAGGGGGGGGGATAGCCCTATTGTGAGGCTGTGAGAGAAACAACCTTTAATCCTTGCAAAGCCCAATAATATTATGTATATTGACTGAACCCCGTGGAGTGGGCCTGACGGGGTTTTTTCATTACCAGGGTACATTGTAACCTAGCTACCTTTGAAAAGTAACCAACATCGAGAGGCACTTGACATTTGCAAAGAATTATGGGTGTCCTCTCTCTGTCTTCTCCAGTTCCCAAATTTACAATGGTCTTAATTTAAAAGTTAAGCCGAGGGGATCAATTGCTTAGTGTAGGGCCAGGCTGCCCTTTTTAGAACAAAACAAAACAAAACAAAACAAAATATACATATATGTCTATATATACCAAGCCCCTGTGGGCCAGTGTGACCAACTTCCTCCTTGGGCTCAGGTTTTGGTGAGTCACACAACGTCCTGTGTTTCATTTCAGGGGAAGGTGTCTGCACTCAAATCCGACCATCACGTTCCACTCCTCCAGGTGTTGCTGAGCCAGACCAAGGCCGCAGCAGCTGGTAATGAGTTGTTGAAAATGAAAAAAGGACATAAGGAGCTTCTTTAGCAAATCCCCTGGAAATGACACGGAGCCTTAAGGATCGATACAATCGATCCATCCAAGGCTTCCAGCCCCGCTCCACCTCACCCACAGCAACAGTCACAGCCCAGGGAAAAACAGCAAAATTATGACAGGCAAAACTGTGACCAAATCAACTGCAGCCTACTTTCGGCTCCCTCTATTTGGGCAATGGCCATAGGTCAACAGTAGAGCAAGGATCAGGCTGAAATCCTACCAGGAAACTCAAGTGGGGCGTGGTCTCACTTTGCAACATATCTTTATGACCTCCAATGATATCTATGCCCTCTCATCTCCTACTGAAACCCAGGTCATTGTATAAACCAAGAGTCCTGAACTCAGAGATGGGGGGGCTAAGTTGCTCTTTTACAAAGCACTCAGGTAATGTTAGAACCTGTTATGGTTGTATGAGCTATCCATTTTCCTATCAAAATCAGGCAGGCTGTAATCATTACTAATTGAATTCAGTCTACTTACCTGGACTGGTACCCAGACTCCAAAGATGAATGGGTTCTCTTGACAGTGGAGTTCACTGTGTGGGGTCAGACAGGATGCTAACTTTATCCACTAGTAAAAATGGAAGTGCTCTGGGATCCCAGAGGAAGGGAACTAGTTCAGATGGAGAAAGTTTTGCAGACAAACTGACCCTTAATAAGCAAGAGCCATGTTGGTACAATCTTGAATGACATCATGAAAGCTGCATTTTTCCCTGTGAGCAGCATGAAGCCATAAAACAAGGGACTCATGTAATCTTGTGGCAATTTATGCAATATAATTCAGGTAGCAAATGTATCTGTCAGCTATTGTCACAATTATACTGGATAACAAACCTTCCCAGAACTGCATTAAAACAGCAAGCATTTCATTTCCCTTTTTCTAGCTGTAGATGTGCTTTGTATCTGCTGGGTTGGGATCAGCTGGACTGGGCTCCAGATTTCAAGATGGGTTCAGGTCAACTGCTTTTGCTTGGTCTTCTCACTATCTAGTGCATATTAACCCTTAACAGATCCACAGAGAATAATAACATGGCCAGAAACCACGAATGCATGCACATTTTCTCTCTCGCTTGCTCTCTCGCTCTCTCGCTCTCTCACTTGCCCCCCCGCCAAAAACCAAATGAAGTCACAATTAAGCCATGCACTCACAAAGAAGGAAATAGGCCCTGCATCTTGAGAGAGAACCGTAAAAATCACAAGACAAAGGCTGTCGACATATCGACATAAAATTCTTAAGCGTAGAAGGCATGAACAATTGTGAACAGCAATCCATCCTCCCACACCAGGGAGAGGACCAGCTGAGGGTGGAGAAACCGCAGGCAGTCTATGAGATGTTGAGTACAATCAATCCCATGTAAAACAGAAGGAAAGAATCCATTGAGCAACACAGAGAACTCTTCTGAAACTGCAGAGTCCAACCAAGTTGGCCTCCCTCTTATATTTAGAACGGGGAGAAAACTCCAGCTAGAACATTATTAAATGGCTGGTTGAAACATTTAGGAATTCCTGGTTGAATTATAGTCTTGGCAGCAGCTGCCTTCGAGGCCCATCTGGTTTGAATTGGCAAAATTGCAGCTGTGCTTGTTGGGTTGGTGCGTCTTTCTTTTGAGTAATGGGTCTGTGTGGAAGGGGTGGAGAAAGGATGATACTGTTGTCATGAAAAATGGGTAGAGAGAACAACAAAGCTACTACTGGTTTTGCTTTGACATGCGGAACTGGGCCTTGTGGTTCTGGGCTGGAAGCACAGATTCTTGTAGAATGACTGGGTCTACATCTCCTAAGCTGTCATATGTACCCTGTCGCTGCCACATCTCAGACTAGGGTTATGGATTGTTTTGCTTTTATAGGGACTTGGATAATTAGTTTCACATTTTTAATTTATAGCATCAGCTAAGCTTTTTAATCCATTATTTATGGCAAAGAACGAAGAACTAAATTGCCTCCTACCCCCCGACACAAAAAGCATTTCGGGTTCCGTAGTTTGTGATCAGTTATTCAGCCAAGCCTATGGTCTTGTGAAAGGAGAACTTTTCTCAAAGAAAACTTAGGGCAGGTTCCTTGATTCTCCTGGGAGCCCTGTGAAAATCAACAGCAAAGAAAAGATGGAGGTATTTGAGTGGAGAGGTGTTTCCCTGAGGCTGTTTTAGGACCTAACAGGGACAAGAAACAAGTGAACAGATATCATGTGAAGAAAGGCCCTGGTGTTTGGCTGTGCTTCCCTTCTTGGGCCTCCCTCTCTACAGCATCCAGGTGTCTTTATTTCCTTCAAACAACCACAGGATCCTTAGCACCAAAGACATGAAGTCCAAGAGTGTTCAGAGGTCCACGCCACGAGCCAAAGAATGCAGGTGTGTCCAGACTTTTGCCATCACAACAGGATGCTGTCATCTACAAAGTTCGCACTCAAGAATCACATGATTAAGTTACCCAAAACAGGCAAAATATAAAAATCGCATGATGTTTTAAGTAGTTTATGATTTTTTTAATATTTTAGCATTTTTATTTTATGTGTTTGAGTGTATTGCCTGCATGTATATATGTGCACCTGTGCTGTACCATGCCTGCGGAGGACAGAAAAGGTTGTGCCCTGGAACTGAAGTTATGGACGTGGCTTCTGGAAATTGAACCTGGGTCTTCTGCAAGAGCAGTCAATGCTCCTAACTGCTGAGCCATCTCTCCGGTCTCTAGTTTAAAATTTTGTGTTGGTAAGCCTCATTCATAGCTGTCCTCCACATGCTACCACATGTGACCCAAGGGCCACAGGTTGGACACCCCTGTTAGAGACTGAACAGGTTCAGATCAATGAAAATGACAGACTCCAAGCATTCTCATGTACATCCAGATTGATTAAAAGAGCTCCGGTGCATACTGTCTAGTCTGGAAGAGCAGCTGGCAGGTTCTTAGATTCCTTCTGTTCATAGCCACATCTTAAGTCAAAGAAACAAACCCCAGTCCCACTGGTAGGTCTGGGAAGACAGGCCCTGGGCTTTTCACTTAACCCCACTGCCAAGATGGTGGGAGGCAGGTGTGGATTGCATCCAGACTAGTAGCTCCAGAGGTAGCTCCAGTAGTGAGCTACAATTGCAGCTTCCATCCCAACTTTGATCCTTTGCCCAAGCCCATCTAAACTGGAGTGTTGAAGGGTTAAATAGGAAACACCAGACTGTGCTGGAGCAGTAACTGAGGACAAAGGGGATACTGATCGGGAGCTGGGGTCCTACCCCTCCCTTCCCCCATCTAGGCAAGGGGTTTCAGTGTTTACTGAATGTTAAATAAATACCAATTGAATCGTATGTTTAATGAGGTGTATCAAACATGTAATAAGATACATATCTATTAAACAGTTGTGAAATCTCAGTAAATATGTTCTTAATAATCAAGGGTGCAGATGGCTTACAGATTGGACCAAAGAACAAAGAGGAAAGGAGCTTATGGCGGGAACAGAAGAGCCGTAGCCATCTCCTGAAAGCTGAGAAGACAGCTGATTTGCAGCCAGAATTTGATACATGTATCTGTGCTGAGCTAGAGCAAAAATGGGAGCCAGGCCTATAAAGGGGAGTCTGTAAACTTCAAAACCCCAAGATGAGGAGAAACAGCCACTGAAATGAAAGAGAGAAAGGACTGTTCACAAAAATGTCCCCGTGCTTTAAATACACCTCCGAGTTTCTGCAGTCCATACAAATCTCAGTCTGACACACTCCCTCCTTGAGCATTCCCCAAGCTGCAGACACTGGCCAAGAGGAAACAAAAGAGTCACATGATACGTAGAGGATTTTAACTTGTTTTTCTCTCTCTTAAAAAGTGATTATCATATTATATTGCAATATGCTATTGAAATTACCTCAGAAAACTACTATTGAAAACTGATCTCTTTCTCCTCCTCGTGCACCTAGGTCAAATTTGAGTGTGGTTAGTTGTGATTGTTTGCCAAATAATTGGTGCTTAGAATTGCAAACAGGAGGGAGGAAGCAAAATTTACAGAGGAGGCAAAGTGTCTTAAAGTGAAATGTGATTAAGCATATAGCTCAGGACTTCACTTCCCAAGATTCCAAGAGGCACCATTACAGCAAGAAAGATTCTGTCTTCAGCACCTTCCAGTAACCCAAGGCTGGGTACTCCCAGCCCAGCTCTCATTCAACAGGCCCATCTTGGGGCCTAAAGAATCCTCCCACTGGGGCTGGAGAGATAGCTCAGTGGTTAAGAGCACTGACTACTCTTGCAAAGGACCAAGGTTCAATTCCCAGCACTCCCATGGTGGCTAGCAACTGTCTGTAACTCCAGTTTCAGGGCATTTGAGGCCCTCTCTGACCTCCTTGGGCATGGCACAACACAGGTGCGCCTATACATGTGCAGGCAATACACTCGTACACATAAAATAATGAATAAAATATTTTTTTAAAAAAGAATCCTCCTGCTGTCACACTGTTCCACACAGAGTCAGAGTTGCAGAAAGTCTAGGGCCATATTCTGTCTTTCAGATGAGAAACCTTCTCAAATAGTCAGAAAAATATAAGGGTGGTGATAATTAGCGTTGTTATTCCTTCCTGACATTGCTCTCAGTGATTAATGTATTAACTTAGTTAAATAGCCCAATGACCAGTAACAGATATTATCTTTACCTCCACTTAAGAAATGGGGAGAGGGGTCACTGGAGAAATGGCTCAGTGGATAAGAGTGCATGTGGACATGAGTTCAGATCCCATCACCCACATAAAAAGCTAGGTGTGCCCATGCATGTGCCTGCAACTCCAGCACTGTGGGAAGCAGAGACAAGAAGACAGCCGACCCAGCACCAGGTGCAGTGAGAGACCCTCTCTCAAAGGGATAAGGCAGAGAGTGAGAGACCAAACACTTGACATCCTCCTCTGACTCCTTCACTGGCATGCACCTGTACATATACAGCACATACATCACACACATATACCACATACACACACACACACAGAGAGAGAGAGAGAGAGAGAGATGCTTCATAATAGAGAGAGAGAGAGAGAGAGAAAAGAAAGAAGTGAGGAAATCGAGGGATACTAAAAGAAAACCGCTTACCGAAGATATCCCAGCAGGTAAATGGTGGCACTGAAATTCAAAGTTGATCTGATCAGCCAAGGGCATGCTTGTAATTCCTGTGTCAAACTTTGCAGAAATCTGAGCATCATAGGTCATATACATGAACATATTTTAGAGTGTGTGGAGATAAAACAGGATGAACTTCCCTGTTTTGTAGTTCTCTGTTCATTGCTATGCAGGCTTGTATTTCATCTTTTAAAAATAGATCAGTTTCTCTTAACTGATAACTAGGATACATAACTGCTCAACCGTTCTGAGGAGTCATTGGGACTTGACCTTAAGAAAAATCCTAAAGGAATTTCAATGCCTAGAAACCCTACTCTTCACACTTTCCTACCCCATAAAGTGGCAAGTCAGGGGCTGAGGAGATGACTCACTTGGTGAAGTGTCTGCCACACAAGCCTGGCGACCTGAGTTGGGATTCCTAGAACCCATGTAAAAGCTGGTACAATAACACAGACATCCATGATCCCAGCACACACCAGGGAGATGAGAGGTGGAGACAGGAGAGCCGCCTGAACCTCATGAGCCAGCTAGCCTAGCACAAGCAGCAGTGAACAAGAAAAATCTTGTCTCAAACAAGGTAGAAGGCAAGGACCATGTGGTAACAAGTACCCCAGTCACCACCCATTAAAGAAGATTCCTTTTCAACAGATAGATTATTACAGATCTCCACAACCAGTCATACACAGGGAGTTTTCATGAACTGCCCAAGCCTAAGTGGCACATCTACAATACAACCTCTGCACCTAAGGTTTATGTAATAGAGAATAAGGGGTAAAGAGAACACTAATGTATCTTTCAATTCTCATCAATGAAACTCCCTCATGCAACAGAGGGCCAGGAACACAAAAGGTCACAAATGGCCAAAACATAGAGAATAAGAGTCTGCAGGGTGTGAGTCCTTGGACAAGACTCCTATATTAAAATCCACCCACCCAGGGCACAGGGACTATTGCAGAGAGGGGGTGGAAAGATTGTAAGAGCCAGGGAGGAAGTACATGACCATATGGAAATAGAGCCCTACAGGCCCCTGGAACCCTGCTCAAATGAACCTACAGTGATGTTGTCAGCATGCACAAGACCCCTGCAAACTCAAGCAGACAAAAACCCAGCACAGAACTGTGGAAATGAACAGCAGGCCCAATCTTATTTGAAGAATTATTGGCAGCTGATTACTGCTGGGTGAGGAAGAGCTGATCTTCTTAAAGGGAGAGACTCTAGATAGGCTGACTAGACCCCAGTGGATGAACTTGCACTGAGGGACATCTGGGGACACTAACTTGGCATAATAGGCTTTAACACAAATGACAGAGTGTATAAATTCCAATGGGGGGCTGCTATTGGCAGATACCAATGAAGCAGGGGATATAAAGTTGATTAAGATGTTCTATAAGAAATACACAAAAATTCAAAAAATTTTTTGAACAAACTAAGGCGTGTTTGGGGTTTTTTTTATTTTTTAAACAACTTTTTAAAATATTTTATCTATTATTTTTTATTTTATGTGTATGAGTGTTTTGCCTACATGTATGTAAGTGCACCTGTGTCATGCAAAGCCTGTGGGGGCCAGAAGAGGGCACTGGATACCCTGGAACTCGAGTTATGGATGGTTGTTAGCCACCATGCAGGTGCTAAGACTTGAACCCAGGTCCTTTGCAAGAGTAATCAGTGCTCTTAACCATTGAGACATCTCTCCAGCCCTTTTCTGTGTGTGTGTGTGTGTGTGTGTGTGTGTGTGTGTGTGTGTGTGTGTGTGTGTGTAAAGGTGCCAACAGAGGCCAGAAGAGGGCCAGAAACTCAGATCTCTTGCGAGAGTGATCACTCCGCTTGACCATAGAGACATATCTCTATCCCTTTTCTGTGTGTGTGTGTGTGTGTGTGTGTGTGTGTGTGTGTGTGTGTGTGTGTAAAGGTGCCAACAGAGGCCAGAAGAGGGCATCAGATCCCCTGGAGCTGCAGTTACAAGTAACTGTAAGTTGCCAGATGTGGATGCTAAGAACCGCACTCAGATCGTCTACAAAAGCAGCACACACTCTTAACCACTAAACCATCTCTTTGGCCCCTTGTTTCTGTTTTGAATTCAATCTGGTACCCCAAAACCAATATTTGTGGCTGACACATAGAGGTGGTGTGAGATGGGGGTCAGTCCATAATGCCATGATGTGGACTTTGAATCTAAAGTGTGGTGGTCTCAGCCCCGTTGCTTTTAGGGGAATCCAACCAACAAGAAGATACCGTTCTGCTTATATTGATCATTGTGTCTCAAAGGAAGACTGAGCAGAAGCACTCAGTTTCATGAGTCATCATTCTATCATTGAAAGGCTATGGGTTTTTTATCTGTGTCTCCCAACTGCTTAGGAAACCAACGTGGCATTTGGAAACATCTTTTAATGGGGTGTAGGGAAAACTAAGATGTGCTTGCCTCTTTCCACATTTTCTTCTCTACTGTCTCAGGGGTTCCCATATAAGAGTGGCTCAGTGGTTCCAAGAAAGGATTAATTGTGACGCTGTAAGTGCAGCTCTATGAGCTGAACTGAAACCTTGTTCTGTATGCTACAGGTTATTAGGGTTAGCTGAAAGAATGTGCATTTATTTACTGAAGGTACTTTATAAATCAATACCTTGTTTTTGAATTCAGGTCAATAGGAATAACTCTGAAACACAACCAACAACTACAGCAACCCTAAAACAGCACTTTCAACTTATTGATTTTTAGAAAAGTATCTTTTCCTGGCATTATTCACACACCCTTGATAAGCAACTCAATGCAATCAAAAAATGTAATGGATTTTTTAACCCCAAAATATATATTTATATCTTTTTTTTTCAGTGTGTCTTTGAATTGCAGCCAGGTATGTTCTCTGGACTAGATAAGTTTGTGGGGAGAAGGGAAAGATGATGTTTGCTCTTGTACCCTGCCTGTTTGCTAACAGTGTTAGAGCTCAGCTAATCAGACCCAACAGCTCTTTCTCTTTAGCTGCAACCTGTCTTTGGTGATTTTAGATATTTATCTAATTTTGCTGAAATCTGTGGGGGTTTTCTACGCAGTATTTATGAAATATCTTAATTGGCCATAGTCTTGACCTACGCACTTTAGAATGCATATAGTCTGGTAGAACATTCTTAATCTGGGATGTCCATAGACTCCAGGGTATTAGGGAACCCCATAGTTATTTACAAACTTGTTTGCGTGTGTATGCATGTACGTGCATGCTTATTTCCTACAGAAGAGAGAGCACACATGGTTCTTGGGGGGGGGGGATCATAACCCTGAAAAATTATCCCTTGCTCTAGAGTGCAAATGTCCTCTGGCATCCTTGAGTTTCCTGTGTCCTCTAAGGCCAAAACAATGTTCATATTCATATAAAGAGATTTCTTAGTTTTCCACCCTTTATTCTCACAGAAGTGAATTTTTCTAGAAGCTGTGTGTTCTAGTTACTTTTCTATTGCTGTGATAAAATGCTGTCATCAAAAGTAACTTGGGGACAAAAGGTTTGTTTGGCTTTTCCAGGTCACAGTCCATCATTGAGGGAGTACAGGGCAGGAACTCAGGCAGAACAGAAGGAGAAACCACAGAGAAACACTGCTTATTGGCTCACCCTCCATCTCATGCTCAGTTACCTTTCCTATATAGCCAAGCCTGTCTGGCTAGGGATGGTTCCACCCACAGTGGTCTGGGTCCTCCTACACCAAGCCAGACAATCTTTCACAGACATGGCCATAAACTAGTCTGACCAGTGATATTCCTCAAATGATGTTCTCTTTTTTCAGATGACTCTGTTATGTCAAGTTGACGATAAAAGCTAACTAGCACACTGTACATATGTGCATATATACATCTATGCATATACACACATGTGGTATAATACTGGGACAGACTGGATAAGAAGCAGTTCTGGAGACATGGCTGCCCTCTGTTAAACTGGACACATGGATATGTACAATGCTGTCTCAGCTCGTTCCCACAAAAACTCATGTTCAAATCTATTCCCTGTGCAACAGTGCTGAAAGATGAGACCAAAAGGAGTGTTTACCGTGAAAGCATAAAAGGATTACTGAATATGCCAATGTGGTCCAGTAATAGAATGCTTGCCAGGCATTTGCAAGGCCCTGGGTTCCTTTTCACGAGAAAAGGAAATGGGCTTGGGAGTTGGGGTGGGGGGGGAGTTAGCTGCCTTCTTCTCTTATGCCATATGAGGGCAAAGCCTTCCTCCTCCTGGAGGACGCATCATTAAAAGCATCACCTCGGAAACAGAGACCAAATTCTCAATGGACCCCAGACCAGCCACCATCTTGAAGTTAGATATCCAGGTCTTAAGAACGGTGCAAGATAAATTCCTACTACCTATAAATGATGACCCAGTCTGAGGCACTCTGTCACCACAGTACAGAAGGACGATAGCAATGCCAACTCTACTCACGAAATTATTTTGGGGTGACAAATATTATTTTCATTGAAGTTTGTTACTCATATTAGTATGTGACTATTTTTATTTTTAATGTTTTATTAGCATGTATTAATTATACATGGGTTTTATTATGACATTTTCATCCATGTATATAATGTATTCTAATCATATTTACCCTCCCATTACCAACTCTTTTGTCTCCTCTGACTCTTCTTAACACCCTCCCCTTCCAAACTTACTTTCTATTTGCATGTCTTTTTTTTTTCCTCTTGTGATTCAATGAGTTTTTGTTAGAGTTGTTTACAGGACCATGTGTACATTTCCATCGCTTATACCACTATAATCTCCTTCCTTATCAACCATTATCTGCATGTAAAGCTTCAGGGAGAGGTGAATTTCCCTCCCTTTCGTAACAAGGGGTTGATAGGCCCAGTCTTAGGGAGTTCTTGTAGAGCTAATCACAGCTGCTGTGAGTCATGTCATACCTTGAAATCAGTGATCTGTACCATTCTCACTGCCTTTCCTCTGACACATTATTTCTGCCCCTTCATCTGTGATTTCATCTGTGATGTTCCCTGAGCTTTGGAGACGGTAATAGAGAGGTCCCATTAGGGATGGGCATTCAAAAGTTACCTATTCTCTGTACTTTGACCAGTTATGAGTCTCTGTAGTCAGCTCTGACCACATCAGAAAGATGCTTCTCTGACCCAAACTGACCACAGCACTATTTTGTGTCCATAAACATAGCGATTTAGAAGACAATTTCACAGTCACAACATGTCCATTTCTCAAATCAACAGCAGCAGCTTACCCACTAGAGCCTATGACCTCTGCAACCACAGTCTTTTGACCAGGTTTAAAGTACCAGATGTGAATTCCCTCCTGTGGAGCAGGCATCAAATCCAATCAAAAAGTGGTTGGTTATCCTCATAACAGATTTGCCATTATTGCACCAGTAAGTTTATTTTGCCTGACAGGTCCACACTGTTGCACATGGGGTCCATAACTGAGTAAGACAGCTGATGACAATTCTCCCCCAACCTGCATAGCTCCTTCCAGTACTGTGAGGGCTAGCCAGCTGGGAGGGAGATTCCAGCTTCATTTCTTTATGTCTTACAACCAAGACATATGGTGTCTTCAACAGTATGCTCTTACTAACTAGTTCTGAATAACTGTTAATGAACTAATAAATACACATTTAATGACCCTATTTCAGTCATATGTGTATACATATATAATGTATAAATTCCAGATAAACAACCGTTTTTGTCATTCTTCATGCCTTTTTAGAGTATAAACAGGGTTGAGACTAAAACAACTCAAAAATTGCTACTCTAGAAAAATTTAGGCTCTTTCTGAGCAACACTAGCATCAAAAGCAAAAATATAAATAGGCAATATGTTATTATTAGCAAAGAGATAGTTTGTGCTGTTCGTCATGTTTGTTGGTTTGAGCCATACAAAATTGCCAAGTTTGACCATTATACTTACAAAAAGAACCTATAATTTCATTGGTAAAACTAGGTAGAAGACAATGAGCCCTCCAGATGGATTATTCCTGCGTTGACATTTCACAGTTGTTTGGGGACATATTGGTAAGGAAGCTTTACCATGTTATCTACACATAGATTGTTTTTGTAAAATAAAATCTTATTTATTAAATATTTTATTTGTTATTTTTGCTTATAAAAATAATGAAAAATTTGAAGTGCATAAAAGTACTATTAACCAGATATCCAGAAATAGTCACGCAGAATTCTTAAGACTATATTCCTTTCTTTCTGTTTTTTAGTCATATTTTACCTAGAAAGGAGCGCTTTTTAATCTTGAATTCTGTTGTCGCTAGGCACATTATATAATTGGTTTTCATTTTATTTAAATCACCTTATTAAACTTATGCAAACATTTGTTCTGATTACGAAAATCAACATGTTCATTTCCTTAAATCTTTCAAAATGTAGAAAACAATGTAGAGTTCAATCACTCTTGATGTCACACTCTAGAATAATCACACTTGTGATTATGATGTAAAGTTTTCTGTCAACACATACTATTTAATATCTTTGGTATAAACATCTTTAGGCAAACAAAACTATTTTTCTCTCCTGGAGGTTTTCCACTTTGTTCCTCAAAAGGAGAAGCACCCAGTTAACCCTCAGAGGCTTCTGTCATGCATACATGAGGGCTATGATGACAAACCAGAAGTAGTGGGGAGAATGTTCTGGAAATTTCCATAACTCCATAAGGCACATTCCTCCAGGTAGAGCTACTGAGACAAGGAGTACATATCTGTCTCTTGTATTTACAAATTGGGCTCCTAAATGTCACAATTTACATTCTCACCTGCCTTGTTAGGATGGCTATGGTTTATGCCGGCATTCGGTTTTCTGTCTCTGTCTCTGGCTCCAAGTCTCTATTCCTTACCACCTTTCTCTAGTTTTCCAGATGAACTTAAAGGACAAAACATTGCTCTATTTCAATTTGCATGACTTTGATTTTTCCTGATGTGGAAGTTGTTTTCGCAGTATTTCTTGCTAGCCCCTGGTTGTGTCTCTCTGATGGAGTCCCTTTTATTTTCAAGACGGCTGACTCACATTGGCCTCAAACTTTAATATCTAGTCTGTAGTTCAGAAACCAGCAAAGTCAACTGTCCCTCAAGGAACTGAACTCACTCCTTTGACTTCATTATGGCCTGTTTGCTAACCAAATGAACTAACCAGCCACTGTTAGATATATTTCTGGCTAGAAATACAAAATGTTGAAACCACAAGAAGCCTTCTCATTATACCCTACACAAGTAAACACCCTTCTACAGTCTAACTTTATGCCCTATAATTTAAGAGGAAAGTCAATAACTTATGCTGAAAAGGGGGCAGTAATGAAGAGGAAAGTGAAAATGTGTTTTATTTTCTTGGTTTAGGAAGCACAAAACTTGTGAATCATGGTATTTCAGCCCTAAACCTGTGAGTCTTACTGACTCTTTCCTATGTATTTAAGATTCTTACTGTGTTCTTGCTGGCTTTTCTCTGTACACAGCACCAAAATAATTTGGATAGTAAACCTTGCAACAAAGAGATCATATGTAGTTCCCTTTTTACAACTCTCTACAAATGGATACTCCCTAATCATTCTGTTTGGGCACGGGTGTCTTCCTTTGGTGTCCACAGGGAATTGGTTCTAGGCCAAGTAGGGACCCAAAATCTAAAGATGCTCCATTCTCTTACACCAAGTAATATAGTATTTTCATAGAACCCACACATATTTTAAATCATTTGTATTGCATTTTAAATCATTTCTAGGTTGCTTATGATGTGTCTGTCTGTCTGTCTGTCTGTGCGTGGTTAAAGCAATGGATGTGAGACCTATGAATACAGAGGCCCAAGTGTTTGAAGGTGGCAACCATGTATGTGGAAAAGGAGGGCAGAAATGAGGATTGTGATATGTTTAATAGAAAAAAACACTGGTAATAAAGGAAAGCATGACAGATGCCTATAAGAATCTTTGAATGAAAAAAACCTCGAGATGTTCTACTATGATGTAACCATGCTCTGGCCTGGCTACGAAAGGAATAGTGAACTATAAGCTTCCCTGGGGATATAAAGAGATCAAAATTGAAAGGGTAACGCCCTGACATAGATGTCTGAAAACAGCAGACTCCCTGTTTCCTTGTATTCTGCTGACCAGATTTCTTCATTAACCATTTCCCAAGCTCGCCAATATCAATAGTGGTTCATAATGATGACCTGGGGGCACAGCAAGATCTTGAAGTGCCCTCTGACTCATCAAAGAAATATTAAATTAAATGTATTTTGCAGAGGTCTAATTCTTTTTAAATTGGTGATCCATGTGTGGTACATATGATAATTCCCTATTAATTCAATATTTGATTCAACCAGAGCAATATTTGAGTAATCCATTTCCCAACAAGAGTGAAGAGTTGATGCTCATTTTAAAAATATGAAGCACGCATCCATCGCTTGTCTATTTTGTGATACAGTGCTTAAGGAATTTACATAAGCACAGCTGAATAACCATCACTTCCTTGCTCTGTGATAAAAGTTCATTTTTTAAAACCTCAGATTGCAATTTGTCAAAGTCCATTTGCCAGTTCTTTAAGAATTTCGGCCAAATTGTAAATTGCGGAACTGTTGGCATCATGTGCATACATAATCACGTTAGAGTGATGCGACAGTCGAGACGCATCATTTATGGGAACAACGAACAATAGCAACCAGCCTCCAATTCTTGAGATACTCAAGAGTAATTTATTACGTGGCTGATGTTTTCTTTCTCATTTCCACGAAATGATCTCTTTTAGAATGGTAAGCAGGAAGGACTGATGTCCCCGTGTATTATATTTACTGTTTTACTAATCCTGAATTCAGAGCCAGTGTGTTCATCACATCAACTATCTGTAACACACACACACACACACACACACACACACACACACACACACACACCTGGTCATCTCAGTCCCAATGATATTGCAAGAGTCTTATGAAACATCCTCTTTGAAAACGGCCCTGTGTCAAATGAATTTAATCTCTGGATCTAGTTATTGGGTATTCTCTGTACATTGACAATTTGCCAATTGCTCACTTCCTATTTCTAATCAATCTCAAAGATACTTTACCAGCCAACTAAATTGTTTTACTGGCCTATCGTCCTCATCTACCTGACAGAGAGCAAAAGTAAATACAATCAGTCCTGTGTCATACCATCAGAAATTTATGATGACCCCAGGCAAGCAGCTTTCTGCAAGACTAATTTATGTGCAGTCACATCTGTCACTGGGCACTTGGATATGTCCTAGACTTTTTTTATTAGTTATTCCTGGTAACAACCCTGTGAGATCACCCTTGCTCCTGAGGCTTCTTAAATTGCATTATACACATGCGTTGGGGGTTCATTCTTCAAGGTATGGCCCAGTAGACCATAGATTAAAGTCACCTGGAGTGTGAGGATGCAGACGGTGCTAGGTCCAAATTCATTATGTTTCTTCTTCATGCCTTCCTTCATGATAAGCACAGCAGTTCCTAGAGTCATAAAACAATTAAGTAGACTACCCTTGAAGTGAATGATTAACATAAACTCTCAGGAACCTGTATTCAAATCCTGACTCAGGCACTTACTAATGAACTGACTTTGGATATGTTAGTGTTGCTGCCCAATTTCTTCTCTCTCTCTCTCTCTCTCTCTCTCTCTCTCTCTCTCTCTCTCCCCCACTCTGTCTCTCTCCATTTTTCTTTTTCTTATGAAGTAAGGTTTTGTTATATAGCTCAGACTGGCCTTGAACTTATAGCAATCCTGACAGCCTCCCAAGTGTGTGACACCACACCCACCTACAAACATTTTTAAAATGAAAACGTGGGGCTGGAGAGATAGCTCAGTTGGTAAAGCACCTGCTGTGTAAATGTAATAAAATGAATTCAGATCCCTAGCACCCATGTGAAATGTTAGGCATCAAAGCATACCAGGGAGGCTGAGACAGGAAGATCCCTGAAGCTTTATGACCACTAAGCCTAGCTGAATCCATGAGCTCCAGGCTAAGTGAGAGATCGGTCAAAAAATAAGCTGGATCTCAAGATATGGGAGAGAAAGAGCCCACAGGCATGCATGCCTTTGTAAGTGACCCTCTCCTGAATAGCACAGGTTTGTTGGCAAGCCCAAATAAATATTCTTATTCCCCAAATTGTAACTTAAGAGGGACATTGTAATGGTTTAGTTGGTCGGCATTAGAACCGCCATCTCTGGGATCCCAGAGAGCTCGCATGCAGGCCTCCTAGGAAAATTTGGTGTGACGGCATATGCAAAAACAAAACTAAATACAAGACTGAAGAAGGAGAAAGGGAAAGGGAAAAGGAGGGGAGGGGACAGGAGGGGGCCTGACCTCTTGGGTCAGACCAAGCAATACATCCTCAATTAATTGTTTCTGGACTAGATTATTTTCACTTTACTAAATTTAGTCTGTACAATAGCCTGTAAGGTAAAGGATGGAGTGGGGGTCCCCAGTAGGAGTCTAGAGTGCCCCGGGCATAATCCATACTATTCTTTAGAAACAGTAGCTACTGTGAGCAGCTTACCATGACAGCAGAGAAAACCAGCTCCAAGTCCATCTTTCTTATCTAAAAACCTGCCGTTCAGGCAGGACTCTTTCTGAGTTACAAAAGCACAGGTTAAGGGAATTTAAAATACATTTTTTTTTTTTGTCTTTTTTGAGACAGGGTCTCCCTGTAGCCCCAGCTGCTCTGAAACTCACCATATAGACCAAGCTGGCCTCAGCCTCACAAAGATCAACCTGCCTTTGCCTCTCAGGTGCTGGGACTAAAGGCATGTCCCCCCACACCCAGCTAAAATATTATTTTAATTTTACATACGCCAGTGTGGGCAGAGAGCAATTGACAAAGCTTTCTGCCGATAGTCAGAACAAAGTCATGTCTTTTCAGCCTGAAACACCAGATCCAACTTTTCTCCCCTGAGTTACAGGTACACAGTTGTCAGCACCTAACAGAAGTATGTCTGGATTCCACAGAGCATTAGTAAATGGAATTTATTTTACTTTAATTTTTGATTCATTTATTTTTACTGTATGTGTAGGAGTGTTTTGTCTGCATGTATGTAAGTGTACCATATGTGTTCAGTGTCCACAGAGGCCAAAAAATGGTGTTAGAGCCCCTGGAACTGGAGTTACAGATGTTTGATAGCCACCATATGATATGACTGGGCACCAACGTTGGGTCCTCTGCAAGAGCAGACAGCGTTCTTAACCTCCAAGTCATTTCTCCAGCTCCAGTCAGTTGGAGAGTACTATAGGTAGACAGATAGATAGACAGACAGACAGACAGACAGACAGACAGACAGATAGATAGATAGATAGATAGATAGATAGTACTTTTCCTTGAATGCCTGCATCCTCTCGTGAGTTTATTGAGTATTGTTGCTATAATCTTTCTCCTGTGCCCACCCCACCCCACCAGTTAGGTTTGAAGGATCAGGTGATTCTTAATATCCAAAGCTAACAAGGTTCTCCTGTCAGTTCAAGACTAGTTGAATGGCTTTCACATTTCTTTGGTTTCATGATGCCATATGAATTCCCATTGATGTTTATAGGACAGAAATAAGTATCCTTACTATGAACAGGCAGCTTTAGAATTTGAAGATTAAAAAAAAAAAAAAACCTTGAATCCTGACCGCATAGAGCTTGCATTCTATTGAAAGAAAGAGGTGGGGCCATGCCATGCCATCATGCAAATCTAAATATGAGGTTTTTATTTCAATCTTGTGTATGTGCAAGAGGACTAGATGGGTCATGAGTTTCCCAGAGGAAGCAACATGAAAATAGAGCCTGCCTTCCTTCCTTCCCCATATCCAACTATCTATCCACACTCTCTGCCTGGTGAGCACCAGGTGCTGAGCAGGAGGAATGCAAAGTTGGGCTTTGCATCCTGTCAGCCTGCAGGGGCATTCAGGTGTATGGAAGGGATCCCTAAGTGGGTTGGCAGCTGATGAAGTAGATACCAGGAGACTCAAGAAGGATTTTCTATACTGGAATGAGAGATCAGGTAAAGCTCGCAGGAGGAGGTGACTGGAAAAATAAGAAGGATCAAGAAGAGGCTAGAAGATAGGAAAGAAAAGGTAAAAGCACAGGAATACCGAGGCATGGAGGCAAAAAGTGGGGGCAGGCAGGTGCTTCCCACCATCCCAGGTACTTCAGAGCATGTTGCAGGGCTAGGGATGAAAGCACAAGGAAGATGGGAGGGATGCTTAGGACTTTGATGGGGCTAACGGAGGTGGTCATTCCAGACAGAAGAATCAGCATCATCAAAGACAGAGAGATGTGCAAAGCACATGGCATGAAAGCAGACCAACAAGCAGTCTAGTGTGGTGGGGACAGAGGGGAACAGGAAGCAGAGTCTGCAAAGGTAAAATGGGGCCAAAGTCCATCTTCCTGCTGTGGAATTCCTGTCTGGGTCCCTCCATGCCAGCTGGCTGGCCCAGTTCTCGTAGTGACAATACAGTCATTCTAACTCCGGCCGCCCACGCATCTCCTCCGCTATAGCAATGGTTTTACAACTTTGATTTTGACTCTGAGCCAAACTGACCATATGGCTAGGCTGCCTTAATACGAGAAAGCCTTTGAGCCATTTGCCTGGGTGATGTCTGAGTTCTCCTTAAATCATCAGATCCCTCTGCCAAGTGGCTTTGGGGTTTGTTTTTTGACCAACAGTTAGCATCAGAAAAAGTTGGTTAGGAAATAAATACCGAAGAGATAGCTGGTTCAAAAAGGAATACATTCTTTTAGTGGTGTTCATTCTAGAAGATTCTAAGGGCTAAGAAATCCTGCTTCCATCCCAGGTTCGGACCACATCTATGAATTCTAACAAGGTTTGTATTCTTACACATCATCTGAGGTGAGACATTGTGATGGGTAGCAGGGCTACAGAGTGAACAAAGTCAGCTTAGATCTTCCCATTTAAATGCCTTTTTGTATAAGGTACTTCTGTGAGGCACAGAAAAAGATCTTCTGCTGATTTATGTTCTTGGTGTTTTCTGGGAATTTTGTCAATCTTTAGAGAACAGTCGTCATTTTCAAATTGCATTAAACTCCTTAGAAATACTGGCACACGCTCTGAGTATCTTTCAGTTTATAATATATAGTAGGCATTAATAATAACTGACCACAATTCTTTCTGATAAGTTTAGTCAAATAAGTTCCTACTGTATAGGCAGCTCATTGTTTGATCTTAGATTTCTGTCATCCTATATTACCTAAAATGTAAAAAAAAGTGGTCTTCCTCTCTGTTGTTATTATTAAGCATTTTTTAACCTCTGAGCCATCTTTCCAGTTCCATATGTTCTTTTCTAGAACAGCCTGCATCCCCTAGTGAGTTTATTGAGTATTATTCCTATGGTCTTTCTCCTATGCCCATCCCACTCCTCCAGGTTGCTCTTGTCCAGGTTGTTGGGCTAGGGAAGCAGAGGCAGGAGGGTCCCTAGGGCTCGTTGGCCGGCCTGCCTAGCCAAATCAATGAGTTTCAAGTTCAGTGAAAGACCCTGTCAGAAACTAAGGATGGAGAGTCATGTAGGACACCTGCTGTTGACCTTTAGCCTTTACACACACACACACACACACACACACACACACGCACCCACATGTACACACCCACACTAAGAAATACATTTACCACATAAACACACACACACACACGTATAATTTTTTAAGAAAGAAAAGAAAATCAGGTGACAGAAGTTGGATGAGGACATATCACAAATAATACTAACAATAAATGGAGTAACAGAAAATCAGAAAATAAAATGTCATCAAAACTGCTCTTTTTTGCCTTTAATTGACAAATGACTCCTTTGATTGGGTACTTTCAGTGACTTCAACAAATTAAACAAAAATTTTCTCACATGCTTCCTAAATACACTAGAGACTGAAGAAACCCTCTGCCCTGCTGTGAGTTGGCTACATTCACTGTTGTGGAACCATCTAGAATGGTTTTCAGGTCATAGAGCTAGGTTAGCTACATGATACTGTGTAAACAGGTCAACATTTAATAGGTATTTTTTTTTCCAGACTCTAGCTTCCCACAAGGCCACTGAAAGATACATTCATTCAAGAGATACTTCATTTAATATTATTTTGTAGAAGAAACAGAGAATTCAACATTGTCTTTGGATGAAAATACATCGCATCACTTTTCCTCTGATTATTTCATAATTAAATTGTTTCAGGCTTATCAACCACATTCTCACCATAACTCTATATTAAATGAAAATTCATGAAGGGATTTTTATAAGTATAATAGAAAGCATTCCATAGATGTACACAACAGAGTAGCTGAATACATGTATTGATTTTTAATTAAATTTATTTTCAACATATATACATATATGTATACATGTTAATGGAATAATTTTTGATGTGTAAGTACATCGTGACATCTAGCTGTCTCCCCAAATAGTTATTGCTTATTTATTTATTTTTTATTTATTTATTTATTTATTCATTTATTTATTTTGGTGTTTTGGGGACAGGGTCTCCCTGTAACCCCAGTTGGCCTGGAACTCACTATGTGGACCAGGTTTACCTTGAGCTCATTGAGATCCACCTGCCTCTGCTTCCTGAGTGCTAGGACTAAAAGTGTGTACCACCATGCCTGGCTTACTGCTTCTTAATTAAAACAACATTCAAAATTCTTTCTTCGAGCTTTTTGCAGTATATAGGACACACTGTTCTCTACAGATGCCCCACTGTATGTTAGCACAATAGAACTCGTTCCTAACTGCAACTTCATACCCACTGATTAACTTTTCCATTCCTCCCTCCTCCTTCTTTCCCCAGTCATGTAAAAAATGAACGCAAGTGGGGTTGGAGAGATGGATCAGCAGTTAAGAGCACTTACTGATCTTCTAGAGGACCCAGAGTCAGTTCCCATCACCCACATAATGGCTAACATCTGTTCTTAACTCCAGCTCCAGGGGATCTAACACCCTCTTCTAGCCTTCCCAGGCGCCAGGCATGCACATGGTGCACTTACATACATGCAGACAGAACACTCATACACATAAAATAAAAATACAATATTTTTTAAAGTGAACACAAGCTAGGTGTGGTGCTATACACCAGTAATCCTATGTCTTGCTGAGGCAGGAGGATTGTGAGTTTAAGGATAGCTTGGACTACATAATGAGACCTTATCTCAGAAAGAAATATATTGGTTATCAATTTTGAAAAGTTAAAAAAATGAAATCTGGATATGAAGCTTTAGAAATCTTTCAAATTAATTTGATTTTTACTGTGAATCAAAATGATATCCTTCTTTAAAAAATAATTACTTTTCAGTTTATTTCCCTCTTTTGAGCACTGATATGTTTTACCCAAATAAGAGCTGTTCCAGAAGATACATCATTTTATTCTGTTTTCTCCATCACAATAACATATTCTTTCCCTTTTGTTCATGTGGAACTTTGATTACAAAGGCAAACACATGGCTCATAAATTGACAAGAAGTAGTGATTAATTTCTTGAAAGATCATAATAAATCCAGTTTTACCAGCAATAGACTGATCTCATGGGCTGCTGCCCTCCGTCCTCCCTCCCTCCCTCATTCCCTCCAGCCCTTCCTTCTTTCCTCCCTCCCTCCCTCTCTCCCCCTCTCCCTCCCTCCCTCCCTCCTTCCCCCTTTTGAGACAGGGTCTCACTATTGGCTGGCCTTTAACTCACACAGATTTGCCTGCCTCTGCCTCCACAGAGTTGGGATAAAAGGCAACGTGCCACCAAACCCCAAAGACTCAAAGCTT
>NW_008340065.1:898055-900031 GCF_000622305.1 Nannospalax galili
TATAGAGTTATTCAATTTTGGTGGTTTCTCTGGTCTTCGGTGTTTGTGTGTGTGCTTTTTTTTTTTTTTTTTAAAAAAAAAAAAAAAAAAAAACCAAAAAAAAAAAAAAAAAACAAAACAAAAGTTCCATAATATTTTATCATTTCTTCCAATAAGCCACAGTCCCTAGAAGATTAAGAACCTGCTGAATAAGAGGATTGACAGAGCAAGATTTTTTTCATAGCTACATGAACAGTCCCTTGGTCAGTCTTTCTTATTGAATGGACCAGAAAAATGAATTAATAATAATTAATAAATAAATAAATAAATAGCCCTAACACCTATGGAGTGTTTGCCATATACCACAGCACTATCCTTTTTTACTTAGTTTTTAATTACTTTTATTTGTGTGTATGGTAGTGGGATGCATGTACCAAGACACATGTGTAGAGGTCAGAGAACAACCTTCCACCAAGTGGTTCCTGGGACTTGAGCTCAGGTTGTCAGGCTTGGCAGAAAGCACTTTTACCAAATGAGCCATCTAATCAGTCCCAGGGCACTGTTCTAAAGCACATGATGTGCATTCATTATCTCCTCATCAGATCAGGACTGTTACTTTCCCCTATTGTACAGGTGAGGATGCTGAAGCAGAGAGGCCAGCATCTTCCCAAGGGCACAGGTGGCAATGTGACAGAGTGAGGCTGGGACTGGTGTTTGACCCTACAGATGGTGGACTGAGCCAGCAGCTTGCTTGCTCTGCTCTATCTCCTCTTGAATCCTTCAGAATAAGGCAGAAGAGAGTCTAAGGAAATATGACCACTGTAGTGCTCCACCCCATCCTCCCTCCCAGAATGTTAGCAAATTCAGGGAACACTAAAGAAATACCAAGACATTCCATGGAGCACACAGATTAGGAGACAGGCACAGAGATGGTGGCTGTGTGAATGCAGTGACTTGGCTGTGGTTTGGGTGCTCCCACCCATCACCCAGAACCCATTGAGGCTACAAGCTTGATCCCCAGGATGGGGCTATGGGAGGTTCTGGAACCTTCAACAAGTAAGGTCCAGTGGAAGGCGCTTAGATTCCTGGACATATGGGATTATTCTCCTGCAGCCCCTTGCTGGTTCTTGAAAGAATGCTGTTATAAAAGGAACAAACTTTGCCCCTCTGTCTTCTCTCTCTGCTTCTGGCTCCTGATGTGTCCCTTGCCTCCTAACACTTACTTCTACCATAACATTCTGCCCTCTTCCATCATCACTAGAGTACAAAGCAAAGGAGCCACCTGATCTTGGTCTTTGAATCTCCAAAATGGTGAGCTCATTAAACCTTTTCTCCATAAGTAGCCTGTGTCAGGTGTTTCATCAGCAATATAAAGTGAGGGTTATAGGACCAGGTTACAGCAACTGTGTGTAGCACCCAGGTCTCTCTGGTCTCCTGATGCAATTCTATTTCCATAGCACCTTGCTATCTCACCCATCCATATCTCTTGGTGTTAAAGAAAGTTGGAGGTGTGGCTCAATTGATACAGTACTTGCCTGTCATGCACAAAACCCTTGGTTTGATTCCTCAGTATAAACCTGAAGTGGTAGTGCAAGCTTATTATCCTATCACTCTGGAGGTAGAGGCAGGAGGATCAGAAGTCCAAGGTCATCCCTAGCGAAACAGTGAGTTTAAGGCCAACCTGGACTACATGATACCCGAAGAGGTGGGGATAGAAAATATTCCACATGTATTTGGCTCTTCAGCTGGTGGGGGGGTCATCTTTTTATTTGTATAAGTACCACCCTGAACAAATGCAAAGTTTCCTTCTATTATCTCATTTAATCTTCAAAACAGTCCAACAAGCCAGCTGTTACAATTTCAGAGGCAGGGAAACACAGGCTTAACAGTAGAGTTGGTAAATTACAGAGTTGAAACCCAGATGTGTCCAGATCTCCTCTTGGCCACAGGGCCACACAACAGTCCAAAGAGAGAGGAGAAAGTGGAGGAGGAGGGGG
>NW_008340065.1:900094-926283 GCF_000622305.1 Nannospalax galili
GGAGGAGGGGAGGAGAGGGGAGGGAAGGAGGAGGAGAAAGAGGAGGAGAAAGAGGAGGAGGAGGAAGAAAAGGAGGAGGAAAAGGAGGAGGAAGAGGAGGAGGAAGAGGAGGAGGAGAAGGAAATGAACAGCCTGGTTGATGAGCAATGCCTTTTACCTTCTCTGAGGAGCGTTCGAACGGAAATCTGCTGTTGAAAGCACCAGTACCTGGGGATAAAATTAAGTAGGACGATTACAAGCGATTAGTCACTGGAGTGAGGATCTGTGAGTGTCTTCAAAAATCGGGTCAGCTCTCACTCTTTGGACCAGGTACAGAAGAGCCAGTCATCAAAGATATTTTTTCTAGGCCTGTGATTTCTGTGATTAACTCTTTTTCAAGGAGCCAGACCACTGAAGCTCATTAGAAACAATGACCCCATTTCTCAGGAGGTACTGAGTCAAGTGGTCCCCAGGAAATTTCTTTAGCACCCAGTGATTGTGAAATGAACACCCAGGTAACTGGTAGTGGATCAGTCTCCTCCGCTGGGTCCTGGAGAATGGAGCAATCACTCAGTCTTTTGTCCTGAACTCTCAGAAAGCTCAGGTCTGCTGTTGGTTTAGATTTCAGCACCCCTGAATACATCATTTCAGTTGCTTTTACTAATTTTAACTCATTCCAATGTCCAAAGAGAAAAAACTTGAATCGACTCAGAGGGGCCGCAGGAGCCTTGGAGGCGGAGGTGGAATAAAGGTGTTTGGGAGCTGATCAAGGGAATCTGAGCTCCCAGGAGGAAGAAGCCTAGAGCTGGACAGACGGTAACAAGAGCAGTTCGCGTGCCAGAGGAGTGGGCCAATGCCGGGGAGGAAGCCCCCACCCTTGCCAACTCCCCTGAGATTAAGAAGGAAAACACCCTGGATGAAGGCCTTCGGGAGTTTTGCTTGAACCCCCGTCACTGACAGCCAGCCAGTGTGTCTGAGCCTCTGCCAGGAACACTTCCAGAGGAGAGCCCTGGAATACCACAGCTTTGATGTGATGGGTGGGTAAGATGCCTCTTTGCAGAACCCTCCTCCTGCTTCCAGCATTATGTTGGCTAAAGAGTGTTTTCCCAGTGCAAGGAGGCCTGGCCACACCACAGAGGAAAGCCAGACAGGTCAGCTGCCTGCTTTCTTTTCTGTCTTTCAAACCTTTTATGACTCTCAGGGCAACCCCATGCAGTTACCTGACCCTAGACCCCAGAGAATTTGGGTTCTCCTGCAGCAAAAATATATAGCTTCAGGGTTGTCTCTGAAAGAGACGTGAGTAGGAAGGAGTCTAAGAAAGATCAGACTAAGGATCACTGAGGAGAAAGAGAAGAGAAGTTAGAAGGAATCAAGTAGGATGGAGAAGACTAAAAGGGAGATCTTTTCCTTAATTTTTTTTTTTTTTTCTTTCTGCAGCAGTTTCTCCTTTGGAGATCTAAGATCTGCAACTCTTACGTCAAAGCTTCCTCCAAACCATTCGATGAGGGAGTTTTGTTGTGAGGCTGATACACTCCCGGGACTCATTGGGATGGCAGGATAAAAATTAATTAGAGGCTGTTTGGAGGGGGCTTTGCAAGACAGCCTGAGGCTACACTTCAGTCTGGTTGTTAGTAGCCGATATTATCAACACCACCCCTACTCAGTGAACAGACCAGCACAGGGGCGGCCGAGGGGGAGCCACAGAACCTTCAACACAGACATCAGAGCCCAGCAGTCCTCCCAGAGAGAGTACTTACCACGAGCCAGTGGATCTACCTGCTGACAACCTCAGAAATATGTCTTGTTTCATTTTCAGATTTTTAAGAGGGGTTACATAGAAAGTTCAGAATCCTGATGAAACTGCCTGGAGGGGAGGCGTGCAGGGGGCACCTGCCTTTCAGGCCTCCGACTATGGCCTTCAGGCTGGGCAGAGCCATCTGCCAGCTGGGAAAAGACAAGACACTGTCCAGCCAGGAACCTGGCTCTTTTCTTAGAGGATGGCAAGCTAAAAGTAGAGCTCCAGGAAGCTGGCTTGCTGCTCCTGACCAGTGAGCCTTCCAAAGTAGACAATGTGCAAGGAAAAAAAATATATAGCCTGCTACAGTACACTCTGTATCTCCCTTGGCCCTCTACTCTGTCACCAGTTAGATAAGTGACCTTGAACTTTGATGGGAACAGACTCCTTCCATCTGGATAAAGTGGTTCAAAATCTGATGTCAGGAGCCAGAAAGATGGTTCCATTGGTAAAAAGTACCTGCCTCACAAGCATGAGGACCTGAGAACCCAAGTTAAGATCTGAGTTCAGATTCCCAGCATCCACATAAAAGCTGGTTGCAGCAGCACATGTCTATAACCCCAGTGTTGGGAGGGAGGGGTAAATGGATCCCTGGAGCCTATTGGCTAACCCAGCTTAACTGAACTGATAAGCTCTAGATTCAATGAGAGACTCTGTCTCAAAAGATAAGATGGAGAGCAATCAAGGAAGATACCTGGTGTCAACCTCTAGCCTCTACACACACGCACAAACGTTAACATATAAATACACCACACACACACACACACACACACACACACACACACAAGACTCATGATATGAGTCCTGGCATGTCATGAACCACATGTATCTTTTCTGGCTGTTTCAACCTGGACATAGAGAATAAAGTGGATAGATGCCTGGATCCCCTTCTTACATTGTGAAAGGTCCTTTTCACTTACAAAATATAGTTTGTCTCCAGATCACTGTCAAAATTTCAGGTAATTCAGTCTTCTAGCATCTTCTGTAATGCAATAATTAAAATCCTTGTTTTATAGATGGAAAAATTGAGATTGTTCTCATTTCCCACAGCCAGGAAAAAAAAAAAAAGGCAATCTATGTGTGAGAGCAAAGAGAACTTGGACACTCCTAAGACCCTTCCCCTCTCTCCAAACTTAGCCCTGTCTCTTCATATTGTCAGTAATTGTTTCCTTGTGTCATGGTGGGAGAGGGGTGTGGGGGAAACCAATGGGAACAATTATCAAAGGAAAATTCCCCCCTCCAAACAGTCATTCTCAAAATGAATTCACCAGCAGTGTAATATGAAATCACAGACAGCAACCACTTCCCACGGAGTTCAAGAAAGCTTTCTTTAGGGTGAGTCTTATTCCCTTGACCTCAGATTCTTATGTGGCTATGACTTTGATACCATCTCTTCCAGGGAAAACTTGGCACTGAACTTAGGCTTGCTTCTGTGTAGACATGAGACAGGGGCGAGCCAACTTGTATCCTTCCACCTGTTTATCTTTACCCTTTACCAGGTGGACCAGCAAGAGTTCCAGGGTACAGAAATCATAGTCCCTGGTTCTCATACTGAAGAAGAAAGCCCCAGACCGCCCTTTAAGATTCCCCTTGCTCTCTGGCACGAGGAGACAAACGGGGATGTGGCAGGATCTCTCTGAGAAACCAGGTACCTATTCAAGTGTGGTCAAGGAGTTAGAGCCACGTGAAGCCAAATCTCTTCTACTGTGTGCTCTCAAAATCAGACAATCTGTTTGAAAAATCAATCTGCTACTTTATACAGAGCCAACATATTTAGAGTCATGGAAATTAAAGACAGTAAAAGGGCTTATTAAGTATTCTAGCGCATTCCCTATGGCCCAGAGCAGGCTGGTTCCCTGTAGTACCTTTGTTAGTGCTATGGCAACCCTCATTTCAAGCATCTCAGGCAATAAACATCAAGGAAACAGGAGCTATCATATCTTCCCACCCCCACTGAACAATGTACTGTGATTAGAATTCCCCAAGCTACTCGCTGGCTTTGGTATGATGAGAAAGGCTTGAACTCCCCAAGGCTTAGCCTAGAAGGAACTAGAACCTTCTAGGAGGCAAAGACATCCAAGAACATTTTTATCCTTTTCTGTTAAGCACCATAACATATTGCCTTCCAGAAGCATCCAGACACTGACCTCTCTGTAAAGACATAGCCATAAGGGAAAAAGAGAGGAAACAGGTGTTTCAGAATGCCTTACTCCTTACTCTCAAGGTCCAACATTTTCCTCACATTTCCTTCTGGGTCAGTCAGCAGTCAGCTAAATAAGGTTTCCAACCAGCAGCAAAAGGGAGGAAATTGGCTCAGCAATGCCAAGATTTTATTCTAGAACATACAGGACCAAGTGATATGAAAAGAAGAACAGATGTCTTTTCAATAAAGCACGTTTTCTGTCTTTTATCTCTGTCCCCAGCTCAAGAGGAAACAAGTCAAATCCACAGTTTCAGGTGGAAAAATCTACATGAGATTAAACAGAAGTTAGAGCTAATAAAACCCAGTGGACAAAGAGATCACAATAGAATATGGGCAATGGGATCACAATAGAGTGCAGACAATGGTCTTTTTTCTTTTCTGCTTTGAAATGATGGAGAGAGTTACTTTAGATATTCTTGTTAACAATTCCAAATCTGGGGGCTGATGGGATAGTTCAATCTGTAATGTGCTTGCTGCATAAACATGAGGTCTTGTATTTGATCCTCAAAACTCGTGTCTGGAAAAAAGAAAAAACAGCCAAGTATGGTAATACATGTTTATAATCCCAGAGCTGGGGAGGCAGAGACTCATGGATCCCTGGCAATTACTGGTGAGGTAGCATACACTACTTGGAAAGCTTCAGACCAGTGAGAGACCCTATCTTGAAAAATTAGGGTAGATGGCACCTGAGGGACAACACCAGAGGTTATCCTGCATGGGCGCGTGCGTGTGCGCACACGCACACACACACACACACACACACACACACACACACACACACACACTCCATATTCAGATACCTCCAAATTCAGGTACTGTAAAGCCCAGCTCTATTAACACTACATGTACATGGTAACCCCAAGCATCATGAAAACATCACAGCTTCGTGCTCACACACAAAGAAAACAAAGCTATAGTATGAAGAGGATCGCCTACCTGATATGGCCTGAAAGAGGCCTTCATGTGGATGATGTTGTTGTTGTTTTGTTGTTTTGAGACAGGATTTCACTAAGCAGCTTGGGCTGGCCTTGAATTTGAAATCCTCCTACATCAACTTTCTGAGTGTCCGGATGACAAGCATGAGCCACCACACCCAGAGGAGACCTATTTTCTTTGCCAAATCATAAAATCAAAACTAAACTCTTTTTTTAAGGAAAAAAGTGTTTATTTTAGCTCATAATTTCAGGTTACAGCTTATCATTGTGAAGAAAACTAATCTTTTTTTAACATTTTTATCACTTCTTTAATTTTTAACAACTACATGTTTAGAAGAAGCATTTCATTACAGCTTTAACTTACTCAGTAAACTTTTAAAAGTCTGGTTTGACTTGCTAGCCAGCATGGTGCTCCCTTCTGAACCCCCTGCTGCCAGTCCCCCACGTTCCTCAGCACAACCTTTTCCTCTTGTCCACCAAAACATTAACTCAACCCAGTGTGGCAAGCTTTTTTTTTTTTAAGTTCAATGTCAGTAGCTAGTTAGGAAGGGTCAGGGGGTCAGGGATTAGGACTCCAAACTGTCCTTGACGTTTCTCTGTAGATGGAACTACTGTTTGTATCAATCCAATAAAAAAAAAAAAAATCCCTCTTTACTATCTGAGAAAAGATCAGAACAGGAAAATGTCAGTTTGAGAGCTGACAGGAGTCAGATAAGAACATGAACTGGAAATGAGAGCTGTGGAGGAAAAAATGCTGTCACTCCGAGAAACTTTTCCTCTAACGTTTTTAGACAAATATGTTCCCCACTGAGTGTGTATTTTTCACACATGCTTGTTCATCCCTCCGCATCCTTCCTGGGCGGGCTGCTTGGCCTGATTTGAGTTGATTTGATTTGTTTCTCGGGTCTTCCCACACCGTGCAAAGATCTGGAAGGATGAATCTGGAAGGGTCAACCTCGTAGGCCTAAAAGCTGGGAGTATGGTCACTCCCACAGAACTCTTTCTGAGGCCTGAAATAGTTTCTACTTTCCAAAGTATCTGCACATATTTTTAGAGTTAGAGAGATCACTTAAACTCTCAGAATGGAGACTGCAGAGGCACAGATGGAAATATTTCCTAAGTGCAATGATCTCTGAGTTTCCATTTCATACCTGAGTTATAAAGGCTTAAAGAGAATATAATGGACATTTCTCCTGCTTTGGTTTTTAAACCGTGTGTGTGTGTGTGTGTGTGGTATGTGGTACGAACTCACGTGTGTGTGGAAGTGTGCACACCTAAAGACCATAGGAAGATGCCTGGTGACCTACTCTATCACCCTGTACCTTACTTCTTTGAGTCAGGTTCTCTCTGAATCTGGAGCTAGGGTAGCAACTGGCCAGCCCAGCAATCCTCCTGTTTCCACCCCCATAGCAATTCGATTACAAATGCAGTTTATAACCCAGCTTTTAGCATGGATGCTGGGGATCTGAACTCAGGCCTTCAAGCCTATGAAAAAGCGTTTTTACCCATTGAACCATCTCCCTAGCCCCTAATTTTGTTTTAATGTAGCAACTTTATCATTAGAAGAAATGGTTAGTGTTTTAAAATTCAGTCTACATGAAACATCAAAAAGTGACCTGCTTCGCTAGGCATGGTGGCACATGCCTTTAATCCCAACACTCTGGAGGTAGAGGCAGGCAAATCCCTGTGAGGTGGAGCCAGCCTGGTCTACATAGTTTCAGGCCAGCTGGGGCTACAGGGAGACTCTGTCTTCTTTGCTGGACATGGTGGCACATGCCTTTAATCCCAACACTCTGGAAGCAGAGGCAGGCAAATCCCTGTGAGGTGGAGCCAGCCTGGTCTACATAGTTTCAGGCCAGCTGGGGCTACAGGGAGACCCTGTCTCAAAAAACAGTAACAAAAATACCTTCTTCATGTAAAAAAGGTTCAATAGGAGTTGAGTGATTTTCTAAATTGAAAAAGAAAGCTTTATCTGGAAACTAGAGAACTGCTTCATTTACCCACAAAGCATTTATTAAGTACTTAATGTATGCCTAGTGCTCTACTGCGCACGCATTTTATATTATCTCAGGCAATTCCACAATAATTCTATGAAGCAGATATTATTGACTACATTTGCAGTTAAGGAGGGTTGAACTAAGTAAAGATGGGTCCACCTGAAGTCATATGGGTGTGGTACACCCTCTTCTGACCTCTGAGGGCATTGCACAACACAGGTGCACTTACACACATGCAGACAATACACTCAGACACATGAAATAAAAATAATAAATAAAATATTTTAATAATAATAAATAAATCATTTTTAAGAGAAATATTAACTATCAGCTGATGACACCTGTAATGCCATCACTCAGGAGACTGAAGCAGGAGAATCATGAGTGCAAAGTTAGCCCAGGATGCATAGTGAGTTCTAGACCAGCCTGGTATACATTGTCTTGAAAAAGACACAGAGACAGAGACAGAGACAGAGAGGGGGGGGGAAGGCAGAGATTCAGAAAGACGAAGAGAGACAGAGAGAGAAAAAGGAGGAAGAGAAGGAGGAGGAAGAAGAGAGGAGGAGGAAGAGGAGGAGGAGGAGGAAGAGGGAAGAGGACAAAGGAAGGGAGGGGAGGGAAGAATGTTCTGAGGAAAAGCAAACAAAGTTTGCTACACATAGCAAGATCACAGTTAAGGAACACAATGCAGCTTAGGACAGAGAGGGTTGGTGAGAGAGAGAGAGAGAGAGAGAGAGAGAGAGAGAGAGAGATTCCACACTCACACAAAAGATTTTTTTTTTTTTTTAGCAACCCTGTCTCAAAGAAGAAAAAGAAAAGGAAAGGAAGAAGGAAAGGAGGAGGAGGGAGGAGGAGGAGAATCAGTCACTACCTAGTCCCTCAAGCATTGCTCACATGTGCCCCTTCTAAAGCGGTTTAGCTCACATCACCCCTTGTTACAAAAATTTGCTGTAAGATACAGCACCAGTGCCTGTTATTTACAGCATCTTCCATGAACTCTACTCTCCAAACCTGCCAGCCCCGTTTCGTGCCTCCATAGGTAGGAAGGAGATCATTAATCAGTGTCTGTCAACATAACTTGTTGAATATCACTCTGAATTTAATGAAGGAAAGAGATACATTTTTAGATTTAAGTATAAAGTCTTTTTCTCCCAAGAATGATTTCATGTTAAATCCTCCCAGCCTCCTCAAGCTCATAAGTAGATTTAACTTTTTAAATAAAGATACCGGATAGTTTAGAATGTTCCAGAAGGACAAGAAAGAGCCCCACCCTGGAATGCTAGGGGAAGTGTCTACAGGAAAACTTTTCTCAGGAAAATGCCCCTGGGTTTGGCTTTCCTCTCCACTACCGGCCCCTACACCCCCCTCCCGGATTTGACTAAGATCCCCCTTGAGGAGTAGCAGAGTATCTCCTGCTTAAAAGTAGCCAGGCCATGAACACGAAGATATGGTACTGGCTCGTCTTCAACTCATTTTCTATTTTGGTTTTTTTTTTCGTTTATTTTATTTTATGTATGAGTGCTTGCACATATGTACATTCACCATGTCCATGCAGTGCCTGTGTAGGCCAAAAGAGGGTGTCAGATCCCCTGGAACTGGAGTTAGGACAGTTGTTAGCAGCCATGTGGGTGCTGGGAACTGAACCTGAGTCCTCGGCAAGAGCAGCCCGTGCTCTTTATCTCTCCAGCCCCAACTCCTTATTTTATTGTCAGTATTTCTTCTACCTTCTCTTGAAGCCAACAAGAAAAATTATAAAACTTGGGTTTGTTTTTCTAAGCTTGGGCTTCATGACATCTGTACAGGTCTGATTGGTAGCTGCCTCTTCTCACCACCAAGGTGTTGACCCTTGGTCACTCTGAAATTGAAAGTCTGGGCCACTGTTTCTAATCCCAGCCTGAAAGAAAACTGAAAAACACCACGGAGCACATGGAACACTCTAGAAGGTCAGATGAGACAAGGCTGAGGTGAAGTTTGAAGGGAGGCTGTCAGTCACACCTGAAAGAGTCCACATTTCACTGTGGGAGATGAGAGGCAAAGGCTCAACATCTTGCTTGGTCAAAGCCAAGGACACAAACCAGGCCTCTTCCCAGACACATGGCCTCATCCTGAGGCTCAGCTCCCTGTGGATTCATGCACTGGCAGAAGTTTGAAATTGCTGCCAGTTACACAACTGTTTTTCATTTAAAGGGCTCCAGGCCACAGTAATCCAGAGTGGAGTGGCGAGAGATTTTTCAGCAAGCAGAGCTGCAGAGAAAGATCTCAGTGCCCCTGCAGGAGCTGATTTGGCCTCCCCGGCTGGGGAGAGCTGAGGAAGGCCTTCCAGTCCCGGAGGCTTGCTTCCAGTGGGAGATAAGCAGCCACCCTGGAGGCCAGTCAGAGGAGGCTCGGAGGGACAGAGCAGCCAAGCTCTGCAGCTTTGAACATAACCTCCTTTAAGTAAAAAAAAAAAAAAAAAGTTAATAGTAAAAGGACAGCTCAGAGATTTCCAGAACTAAAGACAACATGTGGCATCTGTCTTGTCGACTCCACCACCTCCAGACAGACGGAAAGACGGAAAGAGAAGAGATTGGAGACACCCCCAGACAGGGAATTCACCCAGACAGGGAACACTTGACAAATCCTCAAGGAAGAAAAAAGCCTCACCTCACAGTAACTCAGAGATCTAAGAACAGAAGAGTGAGCCAAGGTAATTAGACAGGCTCCGTTTAGTCACCACGGCTGCTCCAAAGGCAAGGTCGGTGTTTCCAAACTGTCTTCTTGAGGTCTTCTCCTCCTCTTCCTCCCTGCTCCAAGGAAAAGGTCAGCATTCTCTGAGTCTCATCCCAGTCCATTCTGTATCTTAACTCCATTAAATCTCGGTTGAGAAACAGATGTTGTGTTCCAGAGGAACACTTAGGTAGCAGTACCCTCCCTCCTGCTAGACAAAACCACACGGACTAAACACTGGGATGAACACCAATGCCAAGCCAGGCATGGTGGCACATGCCTTTAATCCCAGCACTTGGGAGGCAGAGGCAGGCAGGTCTCTGAGAGTTCAAGGCCAACCTGGTCTACATAGTGAGTTCCAGGCCAGCTGGGGCTACAGGGAGACCCTGTCTCAAAAAAGACCAAAGAAAGAAAGAAAAAGAAAATGCCCACGGGGACCTCCAGGTGGACCCTAACCTGTATCCACACATACACATTGCATTTGAATGTTGGCTGGTTTCAGCCCACAATTTCCCTCTAAATAGGGCTCCTTTACAGAGTCCACAAAATGCCCTACCACACATAGTGGCCCTAACAGGAACTTTCTCTTATTGATTGACATCCCATAGATGACCCTCTCGCCCCCTATTTATCATGAAAACCCGTCTGTCAGGCAATGTTTTTGCCTGATGCTCTTTGAATGATGATCACACATTCAAATCCAAGACCATGAAAGGAAAGGAAGAGAACTTAGGTTATAAGGGCAAAACTTGACGTGGAGACCATTCCTGGATAATGGAGCCAACAGTGATGTTACACAGCCCCCTTTGAGCTTCCTCTATCCATTACACATAAATTTATGCTGCCCTTTAGCAGATCAGAGCAGTTCAGGGTAATGGTCCCACTCATTCAGACACAGTGGCAAAAGGAGATTCATGGAGCACTGCAAAATAGGGCAACCCTGCTTCTCCAGCCCTCCAGTGTCACATTACCCAAGACATTCAAAACGACATCTTTTTTATTAGTGTATATTAATTGTATAAATTAATGGATTTCGTTATGTCACTCTCATACACTTATGTATATAAGGTACTTTGAAGGTATTTACCCACTGGTATCATTTGAATGTGAAATGCCCCACACACACTCATGAGTGTGAGCTGTTGGTTCCCAGCTGGTGGCACTGTTGTGGAAGGTTGTGGAACTTCTAGGACTATGCCCCTGGCAAAGTGAGGTTGCTGGGGGCAGACCTTGAAGATGATCTCTGCTTCTCATCCCTGCCTGGAGCACTGTGTTTCCTGAGCCTCCAAGATATGAGCAAGCCAAGCCACAGGCTCCTCTGCCTCAGCCACCATGTCTTCCCTGCAATAGTGGATTGTGCCATCTGAGCTGTGAGTCAAAATAAACCCTTCCCACCTTGAACTGCTTCCATCAGATCGCAGAAGGCCACAGCAATGAGAAAAGCAACTAATATAATCACCCACTTCTCTTACGTAAGTCATGGCTCAGTGATTAAGAGCACTGACTGCTCTTGCAAAGGACCCAGGTTCAATTCCCAGCACCCACATGGTGGCTAACAACCATCTGTAACTCCAGTTCCAGGGGATCTGTCGTCCTCTTCTGACCCCCACAGGCATTGCACAACATGGGTGCACTTACATACATACAGGCAATTCACTCATCCACATAAAATAAAAATAATAAATAAAATATTCTTTTAAAAAGAAGCAAATGAGGCCAGCCAGATGGCTCAGCTGCTAAAGGTGTTTCCTGCCAAGCCTGATGACCTGAGTTCGGTCCCCAGAGCCCACATGGTAGAAGGAGAGAACCAAATTCTCTAAGTTGTCCTATAACCGCACACAGAAGCTGTGGTCTGTGCATTCACATATATACATACATAGAGAGAAAGAGAGAGAGAGAGACATAGAGACACGAGACAGTGATGTTTTTAAGAAGTCTCTAAGAAGCAAAATGTAGCAACAATGCAATGAACTTGGAGAGGCTGTGATGAGAGGAAACCCTTGGTTTCCCTGGTAATGCCAGCATGGCCATGCCGAAAGGTTGGAGGACATAGACTGGCACTGCAAGTCTACTGGCAATAGTTACAAGTCACCAGTCTTTTACAGCTGTGAGCTTCACACCACTCACAATTCCTCTACTCCCCATAGCATTTGCCAGCTCAGAACCTCTGCTGGCAGACAAGTCATACAGAGTGAACATTCTAGATTAATCTACTGAGTCTAAATCAGACTTTAGAGTAAAGGGGGTAGGGAATGAAATGAGAGGATCCTTTGTGAATGGAGTGGAATCCTGAAGTTCTTCCTACTTGTTTAACTGTTTCACTGCTCCCTGCAAATACTTGGATCTGTATATAGCAAGTCTGAGTTTTGTGGAGCAAGTTGCTCTCTTGGTGACCCCTGGGTCCAAGAGTTGGCTGGAAACAGAAATAACTGGCCAAAGGCAGGGTAGATTTTGCCTGGGCTCATTCCCTTTGGGCTTTGTTCTTCAATCTGTTTATAGTTTCCCGTAGGAGTCTGTAATTTTAATCAGTAAATATCTCCCTTGATTTATCACCTTCTATTGACATAGTGGTAATTCAAACCACGGACCTAATGCTGGGCCTGCTTATGTGTTTACCCCCCCTCATTGTATCCCACCTCTGTTTGATTTTTCTCAGTCTTCTTAGGTAATCGGGCCACCTCGGGCACCCTCTGTATGACAAGGCTGTGGTCAGGGGTCAGTGGGTCCCCCCCACTTCCAAAGGCCAGAATGCTCCAGCAAATCACAATGCAATCCCATCCCAAGTTTGCTAAAAACCAGAGCAGACAAACCACAGACTGATAGGACCCAGTGGATTTCATTTAAAATGTAGACATCCAAGATGCTTATAAAGGGCACTGTTATTCTCTCTAGCCCCAGAGACAGTTTGGAGATTTAATCCACTGATTTAGTATCTCTGAGTTGAGCAGAGAGCCCTTCCTTCCCAAACCTTCCAGAGCTGCCGATAGCCACGTTAGCAGATTAAGACCTCTGTAAACACGGGTTGCAAAAGACCTGGTACTCAGTTCTACTTTTTACTAACACCCATATTCAACTTATTCCATATTGGTATTGATAAGCTGGTATCATGACTTTAATATCTCACTTGACCATAAATGTTCATGGTCTGTTTGATGGTCAAGACAAAGAAATGAAGACTCATTAGTTATGGAACTGCACAGAGTCAAGGTCAGCTTGGCATGTTTGAAGGTTGTGTACTGAGTGACTTGTGTTAGTTGTATGTGTTCCACTACCGAAAGAAACGACTAAATGTTGGAGGGCAAGGTTTAGATCCCCAAAAGGCAACAATGTGTTAAAGTAATAAACTGAACCCTAAAAGGATAAAAATTAATGTAAAGCAATAATCTTTGGTTTCAGAAATCAAATACCAAGTCACCAAGGACAATATCTATAAGCATAAGTTTCATAATATTGTGGTAGAAGTTTAGATGTCTACAAGCTCCATAGCTGCTGGTGACCGAAGGCTGAAAAATATTAATGAAATTTCAGGTTTTTTTCATGAATATGGTTACCTCTAGCCATTATTTCACAAGACTTGCTTTTCGTTGAAGTTTTTCATTCTTTTATGCCTGTAGTAATTACAAGAGTGCTTCAACTCACAGATGTCCGTTTAAGTATCATAGTGCGGGAGGGACAGAGGGGAAAAAAATAAATGAATGTGTTAAAGTAATAAACTGAACCCTAAAAGGATAAAATTAATGTAAAGCAATAATCTTTGGTTTCAGAAATCAAATACCAAGTCACCAAGGACAATATCTATAAGCATAAGTTTCATAATATTGTGGTAGAAGTTTAGATGTCTACAAGCTCCATAGCTGCTGGTGACCGAAGGCTGAAAAATATTAATGAAATTTCAGGTTTTTTTCATGAATATGGTTACCTCTAGCCATTATTTCACAAGACTTGCTTTTCGTTGAAGTTTTTCATTCTTTTATGCCTGTAGTAATTACAAGAGTGCTTCAACTCACAGATGTCCGTTTAAGTATCATAGTGCGGGAGGGACAGAGGGGAAAAAAATAAATGGATAAATGGACAATTAGGAGAAAAATTACCTCACGGGTCAGCATCCATAGAGAACACTGTGTTGAATTTCCAATGTTATATTTGAGGATATGCATGAGGAACTTAGAGGTATGTTAAGACAGCAATGCCCCCAAAGAGGATTTCAGGATCATGCTATAGATGAATGCATTAAAGCGATTGTCACATTTCATCTGAACAAGGAGGTAGTAAAAGAGTGTTTGGGGAGGGCATCCTAGGAAAGAAGAGAGAAATGTCTTTCAGACTTGGATTTTAAACGGAGATACTCTCCAAGTCGGCAGATATCTACTCAGAGGAAGTCCCATCCATTGGAAGAGTTCCCTGGGGCCCATGGGGAAGCCACCTGATTCTAGTGGTGAGTCTTTCTCTTTCAACGATGTTCTAGGCACCCCTTGCTCACAGCAGCTCTCTCCAGGTTTGCCTCACTGCCAACATGCCTGCCTCGGTGCTTTATTTATATGGTTCACATGAAAGTAGTTTAACCTATCTGTCTCCTCCATTCATTCCGTCATAAATTCCTCACAAATGGGCTGGGAAGATAGCTCGGTGGTTAACGCTTGCCACCCAAGTGTGAGGACCTGAGTTTGGATTCCCACAACCCACATAAATCATGGTCATGGTGGCCCACATGTCATTCTAGCCTCAGGAGACAGAGACCAACCAGGGATCCAACCAGGGCTAGCAAGACTAGCCATATTGATGAACTCTAGGTTTGATTGAGAGACCCTGCCTCAACGTATAAAGTTGGAAGAGCAATGGAGGATGATTTCTGACATCAACCTCAGGCCTGCATATGCACACGCACCTACATACCTATACACACGTGCCCACACTCATGCAAACATATACATACGCGCATACACACACACACACACACAAATGGAGAAAAAAATCCTCACAAATAAGGCCCATGCCTTTGTTGTATTTAAAATATTTAATTATTTTTATTTTATATGTATGAGTGTATTGCCTGCATGCATGTGAGTGCACCTGTGTCATGCAATGTCGCAAAGATCAGAAGAGGGCTTCAGATTCCCCTGGAACTGGAGTTAAGGATGGTTCGTAGCCACCATATGGGTGCTGGGAATTGAACCCGGGTCCACTGCAAGAGCAGTCAGTGCTCTTAACCACTAAGCCATCTCTCCAGCCCTGCCTTTGTTTGTTTGTTTCTTTTTATACCTAGTAGACAGTCAACATTCACTTTATTTGTGGGGTTAAATAGAACTTGTCTACCTCATTCATTAAAGTCTAACACCAAGAGGTTGGTTGGTTGAACCTGAGAGCTAGGGCAATACAGGAACTCTGGCATGGTGATAAAGTAGTGTCAGTTGTATCCCAGTGTTCTGTGTGGTTGGGGAAGCTCACACTTGTCTTTTCATGTTCTCAGTGAAGACACTGTTCTTGAAGTTTCACACTGTGTATTAAGGCTTTCTTTTGCTTTTGAATAAAGGTAATCTCAAGATTAAAGTGCCATGATGATGGTATGGATCACATGAAAGAAACATGTTGTCTTTTCTCTTTAAAATCAGCATTCTCTTTTGTTCCCACAAGTCCCCTGCCATGAAACTCTAGAAAGTCATTTTAGCAAAACCCATCAAAATGCAGCCCATTCAAACATCTATAAACCAGTGGAGTCTCTTTTGTATACAATGGGAACAATCTTTATTTTTCCTTAGAGAAATTAATCAATATTTGGACTTTTCCTAATAACTGAAATCATTGAACACTGTCATCTGCGGGGTATCCAGTTTGCATCTCCTGATCACATGATGGGGACAGAGGGCCTTGAATGTGCGGATGAGAAAGACTGATTCGTTTGATGGAGCCAGTCTAGGAAGGGCTAAAAATGAATGATGAAGATACTTATCTTCATGCTGTTTCTGTGGAGGGAAAGATTTGCTTGGATGCTGGGCTGGTGCTGCTCTCCATATTGTGTCATAACCTTCCTAGTGCATTAGACTGTGGGTTGGGAGGGACCAGCATTTCTGTGAGAAGACGTTGCTTGATGCTTCGCTGTTGTCTGGCCTACAGTCCATCACACTGCCACGTTCCTTCCCAAAGGTGGCAGCATGCTGGTGAATGGGAAAGTGAGATGGTTTCCAGAGAAGTAATTAGCAAAGTGCATAGAGACTTAAGAAGGAAGAAAGAAAAAAGTCACAGGCTATCAATCAATAAATAATAAAAAATTCAGTCGAGGCCATTTTCCATCTTGGTGTTCTTGGCTATGAGCGAGAAAGAGAGAGCTAAGAGGAGAGGAAGAATGAATGTGAATAAGTGTGACAGGCCGGGTTAACCCCCCTTTGCTAGTTTTCTCGGCTGCGAGAGAGTTTGCGGTGCACATGTAATGGGCCCTGATGAGGACCAAGACTAGGAGTTCTGGTTTCTTCTCCACCTGGGTTCCTATATCCCTGGAGTCTTTCAGGTAGGCGTATAACATACCTGTTCTTGGATATTCTTGGAGTAATAGCCTAGGCATTGATCTCTTAATGGTAGATGATGAGTTAATACATCTCCAAACTCTTCTAACTTGGCAGATGAGGAGTTATTAGTCATTGAACTCACTCTGTGTATTACATATTCTATTATTTATCATTTACATATATAAATGAAAACGCGAGGCTCTCAAAGGAGAAGCTGGCCCAGGAGCAAGATAAAATAGAGGAGAGCAAGGTAGGGGCTGGGCCTAGGTGGTTAGAGATTTTCCATTGCCAATCCTGCTGCCATTGCAGTCTGTGATGTCCAAAGGGGGAGAGTGTGAATAGATGGGGATCGGAGAGGAGGGTGACACAGGAGATGAGGAGGGGGCTTTGGTGCCACAGATGATGGTATCAAGTTCTCTCATTTGTGCATTCATTCCACAAATATTTCTTGTGCTAGATAAGGATATTAGCTATAGCCCTGCTCCCCAGTAAACAATTAACATGCGGTCCCGAGTTAGAAAAAGCACCGTGAAGAAAACAAATAGGCAGCTAGAGGAGAAACTAAAGAGAGTTTGCGCTCAATGGGACCTGTGAATAATCTAGTCCGAGAAGACTTCTAAAGGGTTAACATTTAAACTTGAAAGATAAGAGTCGGTCATACAAAGAGAAAAAGAGGATTGACAAAGGCCTTTATGAAGGCCTTGAATCGGGAAGTCCTTGGCAAATTCAGAGAGGCAAATGTTAATGGGATTTCTGTTTATGGAGTATCCACCATGGAGAGAGAGTGGCCCAGGTCTGTGTGTGTGTGTATGTGTGTGTGTGTGTGTGTGTGTGTGTGTGTGTGTGTGTAGTGTGTGTGGTGTGTGTAAGACGTGTGTGTGTAGTGTGTGTGGTGTGTGTATAGTGTGTAATATGTGTGTGTAATGTGGTGTGTATGTGTGCTATGGTATGTGTGGTATGTGTAGCATTTTGTGTGTAATGTGTGGTATGGGGGGGTGTAGTGTGTGTGGTACATGTGTGCACTTAATATGAAATGTATGGTGTGTGTAATGTGTGGTAAGGGGGGCGTGATGGGTATGATGTGTGCATGTGTGTGGTATACATTTGGTATGTGTATGTATATGTGCATGTATGTGGTATGTGTATGGATATTTGTATGGTGTGGGTGTGTGTGTGTGTGCGTGTGTGTGGTGTGCGTGGCATGTATGGGGTATGATATATGTGCATGTATATAATGTGTGTGTAATATGTGTGTGAGATATGTGTATGCGGTATGGAGTGTGTGTGTGCATACCTATATATAGTGTGAGGTGTGTGTGTTGTGCCTGTGTATGGTGTATGGTGTGTATATAGGTGTGTGTAGTATATGTGTGCACGTGTGTATGCTGTGTATGGTGGTAGTATGCCTGCATGTGAGTGTGGGCATGTGCACACATGTTCATACATTCACCCCTCCTACCCACATGAAAGGCAGTGTTATTACCCAACTCTGCTGATGAGGAAAATGGGGCCCACCATGGCTGACGTAGGAGGACTAAGGAGAGGTGGCTCAAGGCCAAGTGGGAGAAGCATCAGGGTCCTCAGCAGGGAACTAGGCTTAATCTAATTTGGGTTTTGGAAGGCTCCCTGTGGCTGCCATTGACAACAGTAAGACCCAGAGAGAAAGAGGAGGGCCATTGCAAAGGCTCGGTGGGTTTCCAACAAGAGTCCTTATGACTGGGCCAGGAAGGTTCTAGTGGAGGAGATGAAGGGAAACAGATGGTTGGAGGCATGTTTTGACTGTATTGAGAGTTGAGAGGCAGACAAACACCGAGGACACATACAGAAACATAGATTCCAACCTAATACCAGTTCCCCGCTACTGTTAAATAAAGGAAAAATTGGGAAACAGACTCCATGAAATTGGAAGGTTTTCAGGCACCGCACCATGATCCTGCCCCACCTTCAGTGTGACTTAGAAACCTGTTGCCTACAAGCTGTCATTTGATTTTCTCTTACTCCCCCCCCCATAGCTTTAGGTGGATACACACACACACACACACACACACACACACACACACTCTCTCTCTCTCTCTCTGATCCACTAGTCACTCATTATCAGCAAGTCAAGCTTTCTCCTATGATAAAGGGAGAACTGCTACCCAGAAACTGCAGCTATAACAAAGAAATGTTGAGTTGGGTGTGGTGACACACACCTGTAATCTCAGCACTCAGGCGTTCAAGATGAGGCCTACCTGAACTACACAGAAAGTTCTACATCAGCCTGACCTGCCTAGCCAGACCCTATTTTGAAATAAAGAAAAAGGACAAAGAACAAACCCATACATATAACTACATGATGACAAAAATGTGAGCATAGCTCACCTGGGAGAGTCAGGTCCATGGAATCTCAAATCTGTCTTTAACTCTGCCCGTGGCCTAGAGGGCATTTACACATACTAAGAACAAAGTTTATTTTCAGAGCAAGGCCCAAAGAAAGAAGCTAAAAAATAAACAAGAGTCAAATGTTTTAATTATTTTAAGTGGTTTCCACCCCAATACCATTTCCAAATCTTAGAGGAACAATGAGCAGGGAAAACCGATAGACAGGCCTTTGCCTCCTCTTGCCCACTCACAGTCTGGTATACATACTTCCAAGCCATTGCCTTGCTGGGTATGGTGGATATGCCTATGACCGTGCTGTGACTTTGGTCAAACCTGGGTGTCTGGATCTACTGAGTTTTCTGGGCCTCGTGGTTGATTTCAGAACAGTAGCCGCAGTACGCTCCCCAGGGACTGCCTCTGGGTTTCATGTGATACAGTTGTTCATCTGGGTTTTATAGACAACCAGGGGCCTTGACCCTGGCGTACTCTAGTGAAAAATGTCCAGTGGGGGGAAAAAAACTTCAAGGAAAGCTAATGTGTTTGGAGAAAGAGAAACTGGGGAGGGCCCACGGAATACAGGCCCTTCGTCCCACAGAGGCCCCAAGCATACTCTCTGGGTGTGGCCTTCAAGCCAGCAAAATCAATTCCAGATATCTGAGGGAGAAAGAACAGAGAGTACAAACATGTCAAGGGGGGAAAGCAATAATTGCTACGATGATTCGGTGCAGAGGGGTACAGCAAGCTGTTGGCCCATCGAAGATCCCAGGAAACACAGCTCAGAAAGTACAAAAGGTCCTTCAGTGTGAGGCAGTGAGGAGCACCTCATTATATTTAAGAAACATCAAGAACAACCCTAAAAGCCTCTCCCTTTTCTTCCCAAAGAAGAAGCGAGGAGTCTAAACACCAAGCAGAGAGAGGGACACCGTGATTTCAGATAAAGTGAGGAATTTTAGACGGCACAGGAAGTGAGGGTGTCATTTTCCCAGGACTGAGAAAAAGCTATCACGCACATCCCTCTGGGCCTGTTGTCTTTTCCCCTCCCCTCAAAAACTCCGGTCAAGAAGCAGCAGGAAGAGGAAGGGGAAAAAAGAAAAAGAAGAAGAAAAGAAGGAACAAGTCAGAGTACCCGGGCAGCCCCACCATGGGAAATCAAGGCAGCCACAATGACACTTGACAGCGCCAGTCCAAAGCTGAAGAACAAGGGGAAAGTTTTAGGGCGGCTGTCATTGACCCATAGTCCTTCACTCCTAACCTTGCTCTCCAACATATGTTTTTCATTTCCTTGCCTATAGCTGGTCCAAGCTAATGATATGTGTTTTGGCTGGGATCCCGTGCTCGGCATACAGCCGGTCTTGTTCTCATTGTCCGGGCTACTTACAGAAACTTCTTTCTCTGTCTCTCTGTCTGTCTCTCTGTCTCTCTCTCTCTCTGTCAAAAAAAAAAAAAAAAATCAGCTTTAAAGAACAGTAAATATGCAAAGCAGCCCCCAAGCTCTGTAGCTACTATCTTGAACATGGCCCCCACCACCCTAACACACCCCATCAATAAAGGCCTGAAGAGACTGCCCACGGGTGAGGGGTAAGTTCAACACAAAAGCAGTGGAAATTTAAACAAATTGGCCCATTAGAGTCTCACACGGCTATAAATACAGCTCGGCTCCGGCTATTTTGAGGGACGGTGGCATGGGAAAGTTCGGCCTGGAATCTTGAGTCTGTCAAAGGAGACAGATCTCTTCCAAGACATGGGAAGAAGACCGGGCAAGAGCTCACTCAGGAGGGCAAGAGGAAGGAGGACAGGGAACCCAGTCAATTGCAGGGCAAGGTGAAAAGTTGGTGCGGAGACTTCGGCCAGGTCTCACCTTGAACTCTAACACAGCCTTGCTGCTTGAAGCTTGGGTTCTGCCCGGGTCACTCAGAGAGTCCCCAACCTCTGTAAAAGTTGGACATGCCCTTTTGCCCCTCGGGGGTCAATGGACCATTTCACTCTTCCTGAAGGACCCAGCAGGCCAGAGGAGGAGGGGTGGGAACCAGTGTATCCTGGAGAGCCAGGGCAGGCCCTAGTCTGCAAGAGAAGTTTCTGACCCTGAAGGGAATTTTGAGGAAGTCATTTCTGCCCATCAGACCCTAAGGAGTGGCATCCTGTTTAACCTATTGTGAAATGTGGGGTACTGGGAGTTTGAGGACATTGGAGCCCATAAATGAGAGTTAGTAAAGCCAAGTAGGCAGACAATGCATATGCACATGTCAAGAAGTGCTTACCATGCCCGCTCTCCTCCTCCCATTCACCCCCCCCCAGGGGTTCTGTCAACGGATGGCAATTAACTGCGAACTGTTAGGAATGAGTAAACACAGAATACACATCTACTTGGGTCTCCGGTACCTGCCTACCCCTAGGTGAACCGGTTCCCCTTTGCTCTCATTGTCCGGGTTACTTACAGAAACTGTCTGTGACACTGTCTGTGAAAGTGTAATTACTCTGTCTTCCCTGATTTCTGTACAGAAAGTATACCCAGGACAACCACAGATCTGTTCAATCACTAAGTCTGAGCACTGACTGTAAACCAAGCACACTGTCTGAGACATGAGGGTCACACAGACACAGTCCAAGCCTCTTGGGACTTGCAGCCCATTTGGTCTGTCCCTGACCCTATAGCTTCCCTGGCTGTGCATCCCTCTTTGCTGAGAACAGCCCAGTTTGTATCTCGTCCCAGTGTAATTATTAATAGCCCTGCTTTTCACTCTCAAAAGTGTCCCAGTTTGGTTGATAAATTATGTGGCTGCTCCAGCTAGTCTTCCCTTTAAAAGTACCCTCCCCCCCTTTGGTACAACATCCAATGCACAGAGATAAAAGTGCAAAAATATAGCATCCTCTATTTTAGAGGCTCTTTGTAACTTGCTGAAGTCAAGAGAAGGTTCCCAAATCATCAAGAAAATGGTTTTAGCAGATTAAATTTTAATTAGCTGGGGGAAAGGCTCCACTGTGTTCTGGGCTGCAGTCCTTGCCCTGTGCTCTAGTGGGTCCCATCACTGTTCATGTTGTCAGCTCTGGGCATATCTGAAGCCTCAAACTGACTGCCCTGGCCTACCATTGGGGGCACACAAGGGCATTTGTCCCAGTACAGCCTGGAGGGGAAGAGGCAATACAGATTACCATGACAACACCCTTTCCTGAAAGTCTCTGACTGACACTTCCTGGGGAGACAGGAAGTAAGGACAGGAAGACACAGAGGTCATTCTCTCCCATGCCCAGCTTTTCCCACCTCCCAGACTCCTCTGACTTTTTTCTAGCTCAGTGTTTTTTGTTTCTCAATGTTTTTTTTCCCATCTGTAAAGCTGTTCTGGGGGCAAAAGTGACCAGCTGCTTTTATCCCTTTCTTTCTAGCAGGCCACTGGGGTCTCAAAAGTATCTCAGTCATAGCTCGTGATAGGAATAGGAAGGGCATCAAATATTATGTAACTGATTCCAAAGTAAAAATGAATGGCAAATAGACTGGCTTCACTTTTCTAATCAACGTTATGACATTAATAGTCACCCAACAAGTATGGTTGAGCACCGACTACATGCCCAGCACTCTGCTAAGATTAAGCTTAGAGTATTGAACAAAATGGACAACACAGTCCCTGCTTTACAGAGCTGACTGTGACCAAATGGAGACTGACACTGAAGGAAAAGCCTCCAAGGAATACACAGCTACTAATTGTCATAAATGCTACAAAGGAAAAACACTAAGTATATGAAATCACACAACAAGGAAATGAATTTAAATTTGGATGGGTGAGGGTAAGTCTCTTTAATAAAAAGCAACCTTTTCTGGGGACCTTAAGGATGAATTGACAAAGGATATCCACTGTACATCTAGATCAAGAGTACAAGAAAGTGTGCCTTTATACTCTGCTGAAATGTTTTACTTTGAGGCCAGAGGACTTTGGGGTGTGGCTTGTAAACCCACATATTTATAATCTGCTAAAAAAAATACAAGGAGGCAGTGGTGTCTCACTCCCAGCTTGTGTCTGTTGTGTGTGCCTGTTTGCTGTGTGTGTTGTTCCTAATATACGACTTGAATGTGGGAAGCTCCCAGAGCATGCCAGTCACCTCCCTAGGACTGTTTAGGCTAATGTGATTCTCTTACATCTGAATCCTCACCACCTAGAAAAATTCAAAGTGTTGTTACCATGTAATGGTGTTAGGCATTAAGTGCTCAAGTCCATTGAACAAATGAATGAACCTTCATGAGATATCTTCTATGGACCCCACTTTATGTTTGTTCACAAATATCCCATTTCAACACATAACACGAATGCATTTTTCTGAAGGATAGGATTCCAGTAAGCTGAAATAAACAATATCTTTGAAAATAATTATAAAATACAAACTGAATGAAATTGGAAGTAGCAGATAGGGGAGAAAAGAGCATTTTCAGGAATATTAAAATAACAAGAGAAGATGCTAGCCAGCAAAATAAAAAGGTACAAACACCCCAGAAGCAGGATAAGGAGGAGGCTGTGAAGAGAGAAAAAGGCCAGATGTGGTGATGAATACCTGTGGCCCCAACAGTGGGGAGGCAGAGGCAGGAAATCCACACATTGAAAGCCAGCCTGGGCTACACGGAAGTATCCTGTCTCAAAAAAATATTTTTTTAAAAAAGGAGAGGAAAGGTGAGGTGAGATGGGCAGACAGCTTTGCTGACACTAGAGCAGTGGGATGTTCTACAGTGGAGATGATGGGATTGAATTCTGTTGTTCTTGGGGCAAGTGCTGGATATACCCCAAAGTCAAGGAAATTGGGGGTGAAGAGAATGAAGAGAATTTAGACTCAGTGAGACATTAAAGTACAGGCATTTCAGAAGGGACACAGTGAAATTTTTATGGGGTAAATGGTAATATGGAAGTTTTCTGAAATAAATAGGGAAAGTGTGAATTCAGAAGTAGCCCCACCCACTGGGGCTAGGGATATAGCTCAGGTGGGAGAGCGCTTGCCTGGTATGCATGAAGCCCTAAGCTCTATCCCCAGCACTGAACTGGGTGTGGTACTGCACACCTGTTACCCCAGCACTTGGGAGATGAAGGCAGGAACATCAGAAGTTCAAGGTTATTTTTGCTGTATAGTAAAGTAGATGTCAGCCTGGGCTACATGAGACTCTTGTCTGAAAAAATAAATAAATAAATAATTGTCGCTCCAAAGCTCATTAGTTTGAGGAGGAATGTGAGATAAGAAACTAAGAGGGTGGCATTATTTTAAGTTTCCACTGGTCTAAAAAACAAAGTCCTAATGTGAACAATTTAGAGGACTGTAAGTTTAAACAGACTATTTCATTAAAGATGGGGGAGGGGGTGCTGGACAGATGGCTCAGTGGTTAATAACACTGGCTGCTCTTACAGAGGACCCAGGTTCGGTTTCCAGCATCCACATGGCAGTTACAGATGGTTATCTGTAACTCCAGTTCCAGGGGATCCTACACTCCCTCCTGAGTTGCATGACATGGGTACACTTACACACATGCAGGCCAATACCCTCATACACATAAAATAAAAATAATGAAGTATTTTTTTTTTTTTAAAGATGGTAGTGGGAAGCAGGGTACCTTGTTAGGGGAAGGAATCTCCACATTTTAAAACCATTCATGTTAGAGCCAAGAATGGAAGAAAGAAATGTCTAAAAAGGTTCAAGGGTTAAGGGGAAAAAACCCAAAGCAAGAATTATTGTCCCTGGCAGACAGTGCTGAAAGAGTTTTCTTCAGAAGCAGACATGGGTCTAAAGTCTCTGCTCTTTTGATTGAATCCCTATCATTTCCAGAGATGGTGACAAGTTTCATAATTATTCTAACTTTATTGTATTTTTTTCTCCACAAACCTATTTGTGAAAGTGCCATAAAATTACCTTACCCAACGCTCTCAGTCTTGAGAAATACGATACGTAGCGGGTCAAGAAAAATTATTATTTCCCCCGCCTTATTTCGCAGCCTCTTGGCACAAGTTCAGCCCTGAAATGGTTAAAATATCAGCACATTTCACTGGTCTTGAGTTACTCAAACATTCAGCAAAGCAATTTCACTCAATCGCACATATTAACTGCTTAAGTTCTTCTCTCTGAGGATGTGGGCTGTTATTTTATGCCAAAAGTCCCGTAATTAAGTTTGACATAAGCGCATGGATTAAATATGTGGTTGGGGGGGTGTTGCAGAATGGAGGGGTTTTTTTTCTTCCCTCTCTCCTTTTTGCCATATGGAGACTGTAACCAAATAATGTGCAAAAAAATTTAAGACAATTTCCAATCTCATTACTCAGTGTTGTTTACCAGGTAAGTTTCAAGGCTAATAGAGTAAAAAAAACAGGGTTGTTTTCTTTTTCTTTTCTCTAATTTAGCATTAAGAAAAATAACAAAACATCAGCCACATAACAGCCTAGAGCACTGGTACTATAATCTGTATAAGGCAAAAAAGAGACTTGGTATTTGAAGCTCTTTTCATGGGTAAGGGACAGTGGTTACAGCCTGGAGATACTATAATAAACTGATCCAATTCAGGGATGTCTTAATACTAAAGCTGTGACGAGGGGCTGGGCATTGCTTTGATTTTTTGTTTTCTGTTGCATTGAGACACTCGCAGCATCATGGTTTCCTGCGTTCTGATGGCACTTTGATATCATCAGACTTTTGCCCATCTAAAGGCTCCTCAGGTGACTCTAAAAGGCCCAGAACACTTAAGCAACACAATAACAAATTTACTTTCAATTTCTGCAGGATTCATGAAGGTTTCTTGTGGTTTGAGAGAGGAATGCTGGTGTTCCTCCCTTCCTAAAAACAGCTGAAAATTGTGTTTTCAGTTGTTTCAAAGAGAAAACACTTTCCTTGATTTTTTTTCCCCATCAGAAGAACAGTCCAGAAATTAACCCTAAAAAGGAAGTTAGGTGGTGTGTCACCCCTACCCTTGCTTCCCATGATGTTAGGCCCAGTGCCTCTTTTCAGGCCCGCAGTCTGGAGTGCTATCATCTTCCTTGGTTTTACTGGACTGGTTGCTGTCTCCGTGGTTCCTTCCTGCCACAACTTGCTTAAAGCATTAAGATTTATATACATCCCTGCCATCCTCAAGTTCATTATGGTCCACCATCATACTCAAAAACCTTGCAAACAGGGTTGGGGAGATGGGCTCAGTCAGTAGAGTGCTTTCTGTACAAGTATGAAGACCTGAGTTCGATCCCTAAGCAAGCACATTAAAAACCCAGGTGTGCTGGTGTGTATTTGTAATACCAATGCCCGAGGAGGTGGAAAGAGATGGAGTCCTCCAGTTTGCTGACAAGTCAGTCTAGCCTACTTGGCTAGTTTCAGGTTCCAGTCAGAGATCCTATCTCAACAAACAATGTGGTTGATGCCTGAGGAATGACATCTGAGGCTGACCTCTAGCCTCGATGCACCTGCATACATGTGTACAAGCAGTCCCCTACATACATACACCTACACACATATCTGCATCCATACACTCTCACAAATCTTACTATTCTCAGCTACTGTCCTCTCGTTTGTCTCTCTGTACCTTTCCCTTTTGGAGGGTACAGACCAAGAGGCTCCTAACATGAGCCTAGAAAGCTCTGTTTATCTCCATATCATGCCAACTTCTGGCTTCTGGCTCTTTTAGCATATTCATTTTCAATTTTTAATAAGAGGCTCAAGCAGAGTACATTACTGAGATTAAAAAAAAAAAAAAAACCTCAATAT
>NW_008340065.1:926606-928038 GCF_000622305.1 Nannospalax galili
TCTGTCATGATAGCACATACCTGTAATCTCCGTACTCTGAAGGCTGAAGCAGGAGGATTGCAGGTTCAAGGTCAGCCGAGGCTATGTAGTAAAACTCTGTCTTAAGAAAGCCAAATGAAAGTCTGGTGACATAGCTCCATCAGTAGAGTGCTTGCCAAGCATGAACAAAAGCCTCAGTTCCATACCCCCAGACCCCGCACCACATAAACCGGGTATGGTGGTGCGCACTATAATCCCAGCACTAGGCGGGTAGAAGCAGGAAGATGAGAAATTCAAGATTATCTTCAGCAGCGTTGCTAGTTAGAGGCCAGCCTGGGCTACGTAGACCCTGAATCAAATAATAATGATGCTAATGGGGCTGACCCACAGACTCTGAGAGCTCCGTCAATTCCAGCTGTGTTCACGTACAGTTTTCATGGACCAAGCCCTGCCATTTTATACTGTTTATGTTCCATCTTCTATATCTCCAGAAAGAAAAAAAACACCAAGGCAAAGACACGTGTTGCCTCACGTTAGGTGCTAGGTAGAGTGTGACCTGGTTGTCTATTGCCGACCGAAGTGGAACAAAACGCAGTATGTTAAGAATCCAGAGGCTCCAGCAAGGTTGTGCAGACCTTCTTGGGGGCCTTGTTGAAACATTTCTGCACTTAAGTACTCTTAACTTTGTTCCCTACAGAGAACTTAGACCCAAGTTTTTTTCTTCCGGGATCTTGTCACATTTTGCCTCTAGGCTAGAAGTTAATTCCAGCTTGGTCCTTGCATTCCTCCTGTACTTCCTGACTTCCCTCTGAGATATCTGCAAGACAGAGAAGCCATCGTTTCAGTCTGTGCTTACCAGCTTGAGAGCTGTGGTGAAGAATGTAGCCTATGCATAGCATCTTTGGTTCTAAATATTGAGCATGGTCCCAAATGCCGGGACTCTATGCTTGTCCGCGAATAGCAGCAAGAGTGAATTAGAATTCCAGCTCAGAAGCCCTGCTGGCCAGAGTTACCTTTCCCCTCCAGCGTTGGTAACCTCCTGCAACTTACTTGTCTCATCTATATAATACAGATGGGAGTCATTGTAGGGATGAAACACATAATGGTTAATTGCAGCACCTGGTCCACGGCAAGTCTTTAATAAATATTGATTGGGGCTAGGGATGTAGCTCAGTAGATAGCGCATCCAGACTCAGTTGTTACCTTTCCCCTCCAGCGTTGTTAACCTCCTGCAATTTACTTGTCTCATCTATATAATACAGATGGGAGTCATTGTAGGGATGAAAAACATAATGGTTAATTGCAGCACCTGGTCCACAGCAAGTCTTTAATAAATATTGATTGGGGCTAGGGATGTAGCTCAGTAGATAGTGCTTGTCTATCATGTACAAAGCTGGGGAGTTCAATCCCCCATCACATAAACCAATAATGGTGCTACCTGCCTTAATCCTAG
>NW_008340065.1:928494-1016228 GCF_000622305.1 Nannospalax galili
GACCCCAGTGCTGGGACGTAGAGACTGGCATATCCCAAGACTCGCTGACCCATCAGTCTAACCAAATCAACAAGCTCTCAAGGAAGACACCTAATGTTGATCTCTGGCCTACACACACACACACACACACACACACACACGCATGCATGCACACGCACAGAGAGAGAGAGAGAGAGAGAGAGAGAGAGAGAGAAAGAAAAGGTCCTCAGGCCCTCCAGAGGATGAATGGCAAGCCCATCTATGGCCTTGACAGGATTTAAACAGTCCCTTACATCAAAACTAAGAGTTGACCCATGCATGACTCAGTGTCTCACAGCCAGGATTATTTAAGAACATGGAGATCAGGAAATGGAAATACTGGTGTAAAAATTAATAAAAGGATTTAGATTGAGAATGTCCCTTATTCCATCTGCTATATACAGACACAAGGTTCAGAGTTTACAGGCAGGCCCTCTGCAGAAATCAGAACTTTTCTGGATTTGCAGGGTCAGCTCAGCAGTTCTCCATCTTCCAACCAGACTTTGAGCCAACTTCCCTGACCTTCATCTGCCAAACTGAGGTTATACACCATCATGCCTACCTCACAAGAATGCAGCAAGCAAACAAAAACGTGACAGTGTTTGGCAGTATAATCATCATCGTTATTAAACATCACTGTTACATAATCTAATTTTAGATTCATAACCATATTTTATATTTATATAGAGCACTACTTCAATTCTCCATCTCCTTGTCTGAATTCTACCCTTCTGTAAGTATCCACACCAAGGTTCATAATGCTAGGCATGGAGACACATACCTTCCAATCCCAGCATTTGGGCTGAGGTAGGAGGATAGTGAGTTTGAAGCCAGCCTGGGCTACATAGTGAGATCCCTTCTCAAAAAAGAAAAAAAATTAGGGGAGGGAAAGATTGCTCAGCAATTAAGAGCACTTACTGCTCTTACAGAGGACCAGAGTCTGGTTCCCAATACCCACATCAGGTGGCTCACAATTGCCTATAACTCCAGCTTTAAGAAATCAGACACCTCTAGCCTCTGCAAGCACCTGCACTTATATGCACATATCTACACACAAACACACATACATACATGTAATTCAAATAAAGAACAAATTAAAGCTCCGTTCCTTTAATGAGCCACCCACATACATGTACCACTGTAAACATCATTAAATTTTTACTCACCTGAACTGATAGCAAACTTAATTCTGTTGTTTCCATTGGTTTCTATATCGAATCATCTCTTTCTAAGAGTCAGTACCAGGGCTGGAGAGATGGCTCAGTGCTTAAAAGCACATACTGCTCTTAGAGAGGACCCGAGTTCAGTTTCCAGTACTCACATGGGAGGCTCACTATCACCTGTAACTTCAATTCCAGGTGAGTCCACCGCCTCTGACCTCTGAGGATATCAGCAGTCATGTGCACATACACACATGCACATAATTAAAACTAACGAAAAATAAATATTATAAAAAGATTCAGTGTACTTTCTCTGTAAAGGCCCAAAGACAAAATAAATGAGGTTTTGCAAAACATACTGTTTTTGTCATAAGTCCTCAACTCTGCCATCGTAGCCTAGAAGTACCCAAGGCAGTATGTCAAAGGGTGATCGTGGCCCTGTACCAATAAAACGTTATTTATGAAAACATGTGGCAGGTCAGACTTGGCCTATGAACCATAGCTTTTGATAGTTAATCTATGCAGTTAGATAGTCAGAACCCCAAGGACAAAAGCCACTATTTAGTGCCAAGGATACCCTCATCCCCCTTTCTTTGGATGCCAGCACCTGGCTCAGTACGTGCTTGCTTGATTCAGGATTGCTTATTTGTTGTGAATACTTGGGTGTTCAAGCCAGGCAGAAGTTCCTTAAGAGTTAAATCAGAAAGAGAGACCTGTGCTGTCCCAGTGAATGAGAGACAGTCATCCACGTGTCAAAGACGTGAGTACAGTGGAGCCCTGCCCACAAATCACTGTCAAATTCCAAGGGAAATGTTATGGAAAACACCTGAGGACCACATGTCCACGGACTCTGAGCTCTGGGCATGAGTCAGGCTATTTAAGACCTGGAACTTGGGTTCCCCAGTGCTTTCTTGAGACACAGTTCTAACTAAATTCACAGATGACTACTATTCTGTAAAATAGCCCTTTTATCATTATCCATGAATTTAAAAGAATTTTCCTATTGTTTTTCCCAATTAGATTCATCTGAAAATAAATAGTTTTGCTTGTAAAAATATATAATTTCTAGGGCAGTTAGAGCAGCAGGGCCTGGCATTAGACCTGAGTTCCAATCAGTGAGTCTTATGGTAAGTCATTAAACTTCCTGAGCCTCAGTATTCCCTTCTGGGAAATGGGAATGTGTGAAAGTTAAATGGGACTAAATATATGAAGAACTTACTATAGGGCTCAGAGCAGAGTAAATGTTCCATAGTTATTAGCATCCACTTATAGAAGGAATAGCAAAGTCACAGAAATAAAAATACTTCCTTAATTATAGAACTATCATATAACCCAAAATCCCACTCCTGGTAAGCTACCCAGGACAAATGAAAACTTGTGTCCACACAGAAACTTGTGTACATTCATAGCATCATTATTCAAAACAGCTGAAACATAGATGCAAACTGCACACAGAACAAATGACAAGGTGGGTAAACAGTATGGCACAGTATGGCATAGCCATGCAGTAGAACATTATTCAGCAACCAAAAGTAATGAAGGGCTGATTCCTGCTACAATATGGGTGAACCTTGACAACACTATGCTAAGTAAGAGAAGCCAGGCATGCCAAAGGCAGCATGATATAAGTTTATTTATAGAGGCAGTATGGTATGACTCCATTTATCCATAAAGCATGGTATGAGTTCGTTTATACATACAGTATGGTATGAGCCCTTTTATGTAAACAATGTGTTATGGGTTCATTTGTATAGACAGTTTGGTATGAGTCCATTTATATAGATGTCCATAATAGATAAACACAGAGTCAGAAAGTAGATTTGTGGTTGCCAGAGGCTAAAGGAAGGAACAGGACTAGCTACTAACCGTGTCGAGTTTCTTTGGGGGATGGTGACAATACTCTAGAAGTAGATAATGGCTGTATAACTCCATGAAATATTAAAATCCAGTGAACTGAGTACTCTGAAAGGGTTAATTTTATGGTAATAAATCTGTTACTTAAAGAAACATTGGCTTTTAAGAACATAAATTAAGTAGTCATCCCCATTCAAACCTAATCTATAATATATGTGTTTTATCTTTGCTATGAGCTAGAAGTTTATAGTTTAAGAATTACACAACTGGATGTAGTGGTGCCTACCTTTAATCCCAGAACTGGGAAGGCAGAGGCAGGTAGATCTCTGAGATCATGGCCAGCCTGGTCTACATAGCAAGTTCCAGGCCAGCTGAGGCTACATGGAGACCCTGTCTCAAAAAAAAAAAAAAAACAAACCAAAAAAAAAAAACAAAAACAAACAACAACAAAAAAAAATTACACACTTTCTTATATACAGACACAGTGCTATTTGCAGATACATTTTAGAAGCAGATTACTTATCAGTTAAACTAAGATTATATGTGCATAACATTCTTTTATAAAGCCCAGTTACATATAAGAATTACTCTGAGTTTAAAAATATGTACTGAAGACCTGACTGTGCTGACCATCACCTTGGACATGGATATACAGGAAAAAATAAAGCCTTCTGCTCATGAAATCTATTCAGCAGTTCTTTGGAGATCAGATCTTGTTGGGTTTGGTCACACTTTACTTTTCTACAGTTTGTGTACTGTAGTTTGCTGTTTTGAGTGTGTATATTGTAGTTGGAGCTATATTGGGGGAACAAGGTGAGTCCATTCCCAAATATAAATTTTATTATTATTACCTTAAATCACCACTTCCTTCCTAGTTGAAAATCATTGTTCTGGATTCTAGAAGTTTCCATAAGCCTAGAGTCCCTAGTCTTGCAGAAAGAAGTCAAAACTGTCCAGATAGAAATTACTAATCTCTGTATATATCAGACTAACTGACCTGAAAGCTTCTGGGGACTCTCCAGTTTCTACCCTCCGTCTTGCCATAAGAGTACTAGGATTACAGATGCATACTATTATATCTAGCTTTATGTCAATTCTGGGGCATCTAAACTAAGGTCGTCATGCTTATGTGGCAAGCACTTTACCCACACAGCCATCTTCCCAGCCCTGATTCTCAAACTTTTATGAGCCTAAGTGTTATCTGGGAAGCTTATTTATTATGTGATTCCTGAGCCTTCCCAACAGAAAAGCAAACTCAGAAGTTAGAGATATGTTATTTACTGAGCTCCTCCAGTCATGCTGGTATAGGGATGCCTGAATCTCACTTTGAAAAATACTAGTCTTGGGGCTGGAGAGATGGCTCAGCGGTTAAGAGCACTGACTGGTCTTGCAGAGGACCTGGGTTCGATTCCCAGCACCCACATGGCAGCTGCAAACCATCCTTAACTCCAGTTCCAAAGGAATCCGAAGCCCTCTTCTGACTTCCGCGGCATTGCACAACATGGGTGCACTCACCTACATGCAGGCAATACAGGCATACACATAAAATAAAAATAATACATATTTTTTAAAAAATACTAGTTCTCAAAGGTTGGAGAGCAACGTGTCACCCAGCAATTATAGAGAACCCACCTTATACCTGGCACTCTGCTAAGTGCTTTGGAGGATGGGCAGCCAAGCCTCTCCTACAAGGAGCACAAGGGTAAATCTGGAAAACTCAAAGACATGAGAATAATAACTAACCATATTCACAGAACATTACCAATAATAGATGGACATAGAGACCCACAGGGTCACAAAGAATTCAGAAGAGCAAAGCAGTTCTGTGAGAGGTGCTTGGAGAAGACTCCATGGAGGAGTGGTGTCCCATAGGCCAAACCTTAATAAGTGACTGTGATAGTAAAGAGGAAAACGAGAATCATGGAACAGTGGCAGAGACGACGTCAGAGCACTTGGCTATACCGTGTTTACACGTGGATTATGAAGCGATCCCTTTGCTGAGGCAGAGTCAGGACAAATCGGGCAAGGTCCTCGATGGCTGCCAAAGAGATTAAGGCTCTGTAGAATGTGAGGAGCTCTGGGAACTTTTGAAGAGGAACATGATAGGCCGAGGCCAGGGATGCAGAAAGATGAATCTGGTAGTAAGTCCTGATGAGCATTTGGGGAATGAGAGGACACACAAATAACAGAGCAAGAGCTTCCAGAAGTAGAATGGTGGTTTGAAAGACAAGAGATAAGGAAACCAATTGGTGGATCTAGGATCAGTCCTCCACAACAGCCTTTGCCCCAAAGAATAAGCATGTCAGGACAGAGTTCCCAGTTTATTTGAAAGACCAAAGATCTCTGGTATTCTTTCTTTCTTATACTCATGATAAGAGAGATACTAACTTGAAAGAGGCAATTAAGCAGGGAGATTACAATAGCAGCCATAAGGGACAGAGAGATAGACAAAAGGTTTCATCCAGGCTCAGAGCTGGGGAACTGTGACTATGGGGTAAGGACGAGAACTGATGGAGAAACCACATCCGCCATGCCCTGTTTGGATCTCCTGGGGCTTTGTTCACCACTGCTAAAACGAGAACTGTCCCCACAAAATGGCTACAGACGCATCACATGGAGAGTGGCTTTGCAAATACCACACTGGCAACTCGGGGATACCTGATAAGATTCTCAGCTAGACATTGTGTAACAGTTAAAATCAGATATCCAAACAGTGCCTTGTGTTTAAAGGAAGATAGCCCTAGTAATAGAGTTAAGGGAATTAAATACTACCACTTCCATCTCACAAAACATCCCCAAAATGTAGTCACCTAAAGCAGTATGTAGTTTCTCAAAGTTCTGAGAGGAGGCTGGGTGAATTACTAATTGAGTCCACTAGACAGAGATAGATAGACAAGAATGGCTGGCAATGGGCTTGGTGCCAGCTGAAGAGGGTCTCTGCTCATTCCACAGGTGAGCACCACGCTTTGTCACATAGAGCATCCATAGCACAGCGAGAATTAAGCCATACTACCTAAGCACGGCGTTCTCATTTACTAGTACCCTAGTGGCCAAAGAAAATCCTATGTCCAGACCAATCAGGATCTGTGAGAAGACATGACCCAAAGACAGAGAAAAGGAAAGGGAAATGTGTGACCATTTTTCCTCCCTCAACATGGTCTGTGTAACATATACAGTGTGTACCTCCACCGAAGTGACAAGTATCTGTTCCATTCTGCTTAGAAGGCTCTAGAAGGATGACAGCCAGTGTTAGAATAATGATGCATTTGCCTGAATGTGAATCTTTGAACTTTGGGGATAAAAATTCATAAATGTATAGTACTGGTGAATTATTTATTTATTTTGCATGTGTCTGTGTGTATGGTGTACATGCATGTGTGTGTGTGCATTTGAATGTTATGAGCATACCTGCATATGTGCATGGAGGCCAGAGGTAGACATTAGATGTCTTCTTCTATTGCCCTCCACCTTATCTTTAAAGCAGGGACTCTCAATTGACCCAGAGCTCACTGATTTGGCTAGTCTAGTTAGCAGGCTTGCTCTAGTGATCCCCTCTCTGCTTCTCCCGGAGCACTGGGATTATAGATAGGCTGCTGAGCCTGACCCAACATGTATGTGGGTACTGGGGGTGTGACCTATGGTCCTCATACCTGCTCTGGAAGTGCTCTACCCACTGAGCCGTCTCCCCAGCCTCTGATACATTCTTTTTTAAAGAACAAAGAGACGAAAGGAAGGAGAGAAAAAGCAAGAAGCTTTTTCTGTCATATTCTGTTTCATTACTTTGGAGGATACAAACCTTCTAGTCCTAAACAATATGGTTATGTCTTATAACATAGCATCCCGTTTCCTGCTTTGGGAAGGTTTCTGACATTGTTGGAGGTATCACAACACCTATCTGGGAGCCCAAGTTCCCAGTCCACAGGGTAGTAAATGCTTAGACAGCTGATCCAACTTTGGAAAGACCTAAGATGTAGAACAGCAATGCCCCTTTTTTAGGACATAATTAATGTGCTTTTAATTTTTTTTTCATCGACAAAGGATTACCAAAATACCGCATGATTTCCTTCAAAAATGTGACCCTCCCTTTCCTGTCTCCCTTTTTTTTTCCTGGCTCTGGTCATGGTTCCCACTGGCCTCACAAATACAGTTATTTCTGCTGTTTCCCTCAGCTCATCTCAGTTCCTGGATCTCAAGGAGTTCAGAGAGGCTAAGGCGAATTAGAAGTGGAGGATTAAGGGGTTTCTTCTGGTCAGGCCAGCTCTTCTCTATGCTTCTCATCCCTGTGAGGCCAATGGCTCACAAACAAACCTCACGGTGATATATAAAAAAAATTTTTTAAAAAGCCAGCTAACTAAATAATGCCAAAGGAATCTTAATGACTAGGGTCATTTGGCCAACAACATGACACAGTTTTTTCCTCTCAGAATTCAAACATTCAAAATTACAAATATCCCATCCAATTCAGATTTAAATATCACTGTTCAAACTTCAAAAATTTTCCCTGTCTCAATTATGGAAACTAAGAGACAATGAAGTATTGCAAAGGGAAGAGAACTGACTCATTTTTTAAAGGGAAGGCTAGAGAGTAGCGTAGTTGGCGTCTCTTCCTGATGACTGGCCATTTCTGTGACTGGTTGTTTCTTTACCAAAGATCCCTAAATCACCTGGGACAGATTTTGTCATCACAAGAATGGAATTAACCTATGTTGAGTCTTGCTGTCTGAGGGGACCACGAAGAGCAAAATTCCCCCAGAAAAGGGCCTTGTTTGCTAGCTGAGTGAATGCAGGCTGTGACTGGAGGGAGCAACTGTCTTGGAAAACCCAGAACTTAGTAGTCACTATCCACCCAAGCCAACTTGGAGCCTAATCTGTTGAGTAAAGAGAGGGAGCTGGAGGGGCCAGCACCCTTGGGATGTCCAAGTGACCCTGCTCATGACTTGTCCTCCTTCCTGTAGAAGGCCAGACTACAGAACTGGCCACATCTGGCCTCTTCTGACCCAGCCCCAAGTCACTCATTTCTTTCCATTCTGGTACATACCGGGGGAGGCAGAACAGCAAACATTACCAGAATAATAAAATCATCAGTATAGACAGGGAGTGTTCAGATAGAGAAAGCAGAGGAACAGGGTCTGCAGTGAAGGCTCCTACCTGTTTGGGAGATGTCTCCTTGAAATGCTGATAAGTTCATGGGTGTGTTCTCTGCAAACCCATTTCCGGTTGCCTCAACTTCCAGATCATTGTCTTATTTTTTTCATGTAGCCCCTCTTGGCCTTGATCTCCCAATTCTTCTGCTTTTCTGTTTATGCAATGCTGGGGATCAAGCTCAGGCCCTCCTGAATGCAAGGCAAGCACTCTCACAACTGAGCTACAACCCTAGTCTAACCATTGCCTTTAATAGTCTTAAAGTTTAAAAAAAAAAAAAAAAAAAAAAAAAAAACTATATGGTTTTCTTTTAGTTCCCCAAAACATTTAGTTAAATGGAAACTATCCACCCTCAGGTAGTTCTTATAATGAGCTTGACTTTTGTGTTATCAGAAAAGGAAGCTATTTTTAAATTTTTGATATTAAATATTTGTGTATTTCATATAAAACATCTTAATCATATTTATACCCCTCCCCCATCAACACCCTCCCATAACCACCCCAACTGCCAGATTTCATGCATTGTGTCATTTATATTAAGGCCTATAGAGTCAAATTAGTGTATCCAGACATCCCTCAGTGCAAGTTCATCCACTGGGGTCTAGTCAGCCTATCTAGAGTCACTGTCTTAAAGAAGAGCAGCTCTTCCTCACCCAGCAGTAATCAGCCACTAATAGTTCTTCAGCTAAGATTGGGGCCTGCTGCCCATTTCCCCAGTTCTATGCTGGCTTTTTGACTGCTTGAGTTTGCAGGGGTCTTGTGCATGCTGACACCATTGCTGTAGATTCATATGAGCAGGGTCCCAGAGTCTATTAAGACTCTTGTTTGCATATAGACATGCACCACCTCCCCTAGCTCTTGCAATTTTTTTCTTCCTCTCTTCTGCAATGGTCTCTGAGCCCTGGGTGGATGGCGTTTAATATAGGAGTCCTGTCCGAGGACCCACACTTTGAGATTCTTATTCTCTACGCTTTGGTCATTTGTGATCTTTTGTGTTCATGGCCCTCTGCTGCATGAGGGAGCTTTGTTGATGAGAGTTGAGAAATGCATTAGTATTCTCTCTACCCCTTGTTCCACTATGTTCCATGAGCCTTACATGTAGAGTTTCTATTGTAGATATGTAACTTATGGTTGGGCATCTCATAGACACTTGTGTGTGTAACCACAAGTGTGTAACCAGTTGGGGAACTCTGTAATAGTCTCCATCTGTTGCAAAAGAAGCTTCCTTGATGATTGGTGATTGACATACTTGTCTTTAAATATGAGGATCCGTAGTTAGCAAATAGTAAGAAATTACATTTGTCTAGGGATGTGACAGCCTTGAGGTTTTCTCTAAGATCTGTGACCTCTCCGGCTAAGTGTATTTGGCTATGTTTACAGAACCAGACATGAGCTCCTTTCCACTGAATGGGCTTTAAATTCAATTAGGTACCTGTTGATTACCCCCAAGATAAAAGTGCCACTACTGCCCCAGAGTAGTTTGCTGTGCTGGTCATTATTGTGGTTGTTAGGCCTTAAAGCTGGGCTTGGACCATTGATTGATGTTCTTCCTTAGAAGCTTTCATACTGTCCTCCAAAACTGTGAGAACTAGTCATCAGAGAGGAGGCGTCCAGGTCAGTTCCAGCTCCATTACCCCAAGTCCCGTGTCCAAAGTATGTCCTCTCTTCAGCAATAGGGTCTTATCTTCAAGTTCTGGGAGGCAATCAAGGGCTATGGCAATAGCCTGTGTAATTTTGGGAGTCTCTTGAACTACCTTGGCCAACAACGGAAAGGGAGGTTTCTCCTGCCTGGCACTGTTTCTTGTTATATAGCCTTCAGCTATACACATGGATATATGTAGACACATTGTATGTATAACTTTTCAGTAGGCTTTTGAACTACTCTATTTCCCTCTGGTTTTTCACACTAGCTAAGCATTATTTATCTCTCCTTTCTCTTTCCCTGTATACCCTCCCTCTTCAGAAAGTTTTACACACACACACACACACACACACACAAGACAGAGAGAGAGAGAGAGAGAGACAGAGAGTATTCCTTTCCTAAAATGCTTAGGACCAGAAATATTTGGTATTTCAGAGTTTCTTCCTCAACTTTAGGATATTTGCATATGCATAATGAGATATTGTGGGCATGTGATCTGTCTTACTTAACATGAAGTTTATTTACCTTTCACACTGTATCTTATCCACATAGCCTGAAGGTATTTTATACAATATTTTTAGAGTACCCGCATTTTGACTGCAACCTGTCGTATGAGGTCAGATGTGGGATTTTCTACATAGTGTCAGGTTGACATTCAAAAAGTTTAGGATTTTGAATCATTTTGGTTTTCAATTTTTTGGAATTGGGATGCTCGTGTGTGTGTGTGTGTGTGTGTGTGTGTGTGTGTGTATGCACGCGTGCACGTGTGGGCACATGTGCACGCACACACACACACACACACACACATATATATATGTATATATGTATATTCATTCCTGGGGCGATTGATTCTAAAACTCTCTTCAAATACCAGAGTTTGTGAATGCTCATGTCCCTCATATAAAATGGCCTAGTATTTGTATATAACTTCCATATATCCTCTACCACACTTTAAGTCACTTTTAGATTATTTATATCTCAGGTTATGTTTAGGGAAGAAAAAAAGTCTGTGTGTGTTCCATACAGATGTAATTCTTCGCATATTTTTAATTTGCATTTGGCTAAATTCACAGATGAGGAAAGCAGAATAAGTGTGTGTGTATATATCTACCCACACATGCATATACATCATATACAATAGCATTTGTCTAAACTATGTACCAGCAGCATCCATTTCAAACATGGTACATCTTATTACCATTTTACCACTGGTGGCTATTTATGTGAAGGTCTGAGTGATGTGGGGGGTGGCTATGTTGCCACTCAGCATCCTCATTGCAACAAAGGCCATCTTTGCCCCATTCAGACACCAGCTCTATGTAAGACAGCATCCTTTAGTTGACCTCTAAAGCCTGACACCCTAAAGATTGCTTATCCTTAATGGTATATTGTGTTGACTTTGCATATTGTTATGGGATTGTTTGTAAGGGTATATGTTACAACTGAAAAAAAAAAATCCCTTCTTTTTAGACTAGATTCAATGCTTCTTCATGCCCTAATTGTAGCATTTCTCCCCCATTCTTCACCCATCATTAGTATAGTGAGGTTTTCTGAAGGTTAAACCTCTGACTTATGCTTATTCCCCAGAATATATTTTTATTTAACCAAATCTCAAATTACTGTGGTAACTATCAAGAGTCCTTAAAAATACATGCTGCCTTTTCTGTAGCCAGTCTACTGCGCAGCCACAATAGGCTACAAATGGCCACAGATATTGCAGAAAGGCCTCCAGACCCCCACCACTCATTTCTTTCCTTTCTGGGGCATCTCTGGGAAGAGTGATCTGCAAACCTACAAGAATAACAAATTCGTCAGCACAGGGTGTCCAGCGCTCTGTATGCCCTGCAGGTGCTGAAGGAGACGGAAGAAACGCTGAAAAACAGAACAGGAAACAGATGTGAGGCACGATTTCTCAAAACTTAAAAAATTCCCAAAAACCTCAGACCAGCCTGGTTGTTGGAAGGTTAGAATGAAACAGAGACCTGTGAATTCACCAAAGAGAAGCCATCTGAGCCAGGCCCAGGAAGGGTCGTGTCACTGGTCAGTTCCGCAGTCCCACAGAGGGGAAGCCACCATCTCTGAATCTGTTTGGGCCAACATGGTGAAGGTTGACATGCTTGCAAAGTTTACCCTACCCCTTAGTTTCACATTGGCCACTGGAATCTCTACAGCCAGGTGAGTCTGGGGAGAGAATGCTACTTTCCTTAGCTGAAATTACGAGGCTTTTAAGAGGCTTTATCTACTAGAATTAAGCCAGAAAGGTGATTAAAAGAAACAAACTCAGTCTACCTCATCTGTAGCCTTTAGGGCTCCTGTAAAGGGAAGAAATAGGCCACTTTCAATGACCCAAACTCAGATACATCAAAGAATTTAAATGACTTCATTAAGATTCATCCCAAGATGCAATTATTTGTCCAAAAAGAAATTATTCTTATGCCTCGGTTCAGTGCTCTGGGAGGAACTTTCCAGGCAGGAGCAAGCACACAGGCTTGGATTTTTTTGCCTCTTTGTAGGTTGGGCAAGTTGGGGGTGGAATCATTCCCTGACACCAAGAGAGTTGGACCTGTTTCCTGAGATGCTACATGCTGCCCATACAGCAGGCCTGCCCTAAGGAAGTGGGGTTGTAGAATCATCTCCAAATCCCAAACACCCCTCCCCCTCCCAGCAACTGCATTTCACTTGTGACCTCGCTCAGCCTGTGGTCAGAAAAGAGCCTTTGAACACATCTCCAGAGCTGCTGGGATTAGAAGGGCTTTGATTACCCAGCTCAGCTGGTCCTCTCTTCCTGCTCTTTTCCCCTCCCCCAGCCCCCTTCCTACAAATCCTTCCCCATCCCATGGTCCAAGTAGTTTAGATACATTTTTTAAGCAACCTTTCTCTCTCCCTGTCTCTCTCTCTGTCTCTGTCTCTCTCTCTCTCTCTCTCTTGTGTGAACACTCATATATGTGGGTGCACATGTGTGGAAACCAGAGATCAACCTCAGATGTTGTTTCTCAGGCCATTTTCCTATTGCATCCTAAACCTCAAGATATGGTTAACGCTAATCCTGATTTGTTTAGGGTTTATCTACATTATTAATTCCAATCATGTGAAGAAGAAGAAAACAGTGCCAGACCCTAGTTTGTATACAAAGTTTGGGTGTCTGTGAAAAGAGCCAGAAATCCCTGGGAAACATATTTTCTTTAGATATCTTTTTAATCCAAACAACTTTCTTTTCTAGTCTGAAAATATTCCTTGTGATGGGACCCGTCCTGAACCATTTCATTTATTATTATTTCTCCCCCAGTCCATATCCTTTGAAGCTGCTGCCTGAATTAATCTGGACTTAATATGGATTTAAACATTTACAATGGAAAATAATTTGGGTTAAAAAATAATCTCCCTCGATAAAGCTAGAAAACCCCCCACAACTGTCACCATCTCTGACAGCTAGGGATGAAATGAGATTCTTGAATATGCATGTTGGAAGATTACAAACCAAGACTTATAGGGTATACAGTTATATTTTATATTTGGCAGCTGTTATGGCTGGCTAGAGTTGAGTGATACCCAGGGTCCTGACTTGTTGTTTGAATGAATTCATCATCTTTCAGGATATATGAGCAGTTATTTGGTACCCAAGAGGTACTAAAAATATTTTCTGTTGGAGTTGAGGGAAGCTGTCTTTTAAGGGGAGCATAAAGGGTATTTTTACTAACTCAGAGCTGGGGGAAGCTGAGGCTCCACCTGCTTCCCAGCTCTCCATTCCACCCCTCTTTCCCTTTGCATTCTTCATTCTCTTAATGGGTACAGTGTTGGAAATAGAAAGTTCATATGTCATTGGGCAGCCCCAGGCAAGGTCAGTGTTATCAAGTGAGATAGAGTATGCGTGGATTGGAATATGTTTATGGAAATTTGGAGAAATTCAGATTAGACTCCCATGTCTACTTTGTCAGCTCAGCACATAAGGCAGAGACCTAAAGGTAGTCTGATTTCTCAAGGACCTTTAGAATGAAACTAAGCTGAGTCTAAGTCGTGCCCTTCCAATGATGGAGAACACATGGCTTGGATGCTGTTATGCCCATTCTTATGTCCATGACAGACATTACTAATCAATTGCAACATTCTTTCTCATTGAGCAGGAGGCAGCCTCTGTATCTCTGTAGCCTAGTATCAGATTCCAAGATTTTCACAATCCCTCAAAGCATTCCTCCAACTTGCCTCTGACTGGCTTGGCTTGGACATCCCTCTCTGGACTACTGGGAAGTCTCTACATCTGATGCTTCTATCTAAGAACCCTTTTCTACTTGGAGCCCACCTTTATTTTCCTCTCTAAAATACCTGCCCTGCTTAACCAGCTTCCTGATCACCTCTTATTTCTGTTGTAGGTTTTGTCATAATACTATTTATCTGAGGTTTTTTTTTTCATTTTTTTTTCTTTTTTTTGTGTATGAGAGTATTGCCTGCATGTATGTATATGCACCCATGTCATGCAATGCCTGCACAGGTCAGAAGAGGTCATTGAATTCCCTGGAACTGGAGTTACGGACGATGGTTAGCCTCTATGTAGGTGCTAGGAATCAAACCCAGGTCCTCTGCAAGAGCAGCCAGTGCTCTTAACCTCTGAGCCATCTTTCCAGCCCCCATAATACTATTTGAAATTTAACTCTTTCCAAGGTAACACAACTGATTTAGAAATTTTATAAAACGTGCAGAGTAAATAAAATATGCAGAAAGGCAGAAAATTAAACCTACCTTTAAAATTATAATTTCCTTAGGTAAACATACTGATATATAAACTTCCAACCCTTTTCGTGACTATTTGTTTTATGATTTAAAAAAATAGATGTACAGGGGCTCAAGATGTTTGTAGGTCAGTAATTGAGCGCTTACCTAGCATATACTAGACCCTACATTCAAATCACATCACCTGAAATTAAAATAGCAAGTAAAATTGTTTCATATGATTAAAATATATTTATCTAAGTTCATTTAAATTGGGTAGATTGTAATTTAGTATGTAAGTTATATTTCAAAAAATGACCATTTGTCTATAGATTACTCATGGAAAATGGTATATAGAGTATGCATCTCAATTCCAAATGCATTTTTAAACAAACAAAAAACAGGTTTCATATTTTATGTATGTAAAAGTCTGAAAACCTTGTAGTTGGTAAACTTTCAGATCCCAAGGCAGTCTCAGAATATTTACTTATATTTACTTTTCTAATGTGTGTGTCTCTATGTGTATGTGCATGTGCATGTAGGTAGCCTCAGAAGCGAGAGGAGGGCATCAGATCCCCTGGAGCTGGAATCCAGGCCATAGCGAGCCACACTTGATGTTGATGCTGAGAACCAAACCCTGGTCCTCTGCAAGAGCAGCAAGTGCTCTTAACTGCTGAGCCATCTCTCCAGCCCTGTATTTCCATGACTCCGATGTATATTTCCATGACTCCAAGGTACCTCAATGTGTTTGCTCCTTATTTTAAAAAATATTAACAATGATTGAGACCTAACTCCTATATCAAACGACTCATCCCGTTAAAGTATACTGTTCAATGAGGCTTTTTAGTATGTTCACAGGGTTGTGTGACTGTCCCTACATTCTCTTCATCTGAAAGGGAAATCCTGTTCTCGTTTCCTTCCAACCCCTCAGCCTTAGGCAACCACTGATCCACTTCCTATCTCTGTGAGCTTTGTGTGGTGGGCACTTCCTCTGGAATCCTTCAATATGTAACCCTCGTGACTGGCTTCTTTCACTTAGCATCTTGTTCTCAAGGGCCAAGTGTTACAGCATTCCTTCACTCATTTTTATTGCCAAGTAATATTGTATTTGTCCACTCTACATAAGAATTTGTTTTGTTTTGGGTCTCATGGTGTTTATTTTCGTATTTTGCTGAATTGAGTGTAGTTCATGTTTTCCCATATGTATATGTGTTAGTTGTGCCCTTGGTTACTTGTGATGAATAGATAGACTTACGATGAATTTACAAAGAAATCCAGTTCAAATCTGTTCCATGGGTGCATATTGAATGTTGAAATGTTCAAGGGTCTCTGCTACAAAATGCCAGAGTGGGCCCAGCTTTCTTATCAGAAGTTTATAGTCTGTGTACATCAAATCATAGCCATAAGACACTCTCACGTCCCCAGCCTTTAACTAACATATAGTATCTGGATGTAAATGTGTAGATGTTTTCAAGTGTGCTTCATGAAATCCTGCTTATATCATGTTATTCTTCAAGTCATCCCAAAATAAAAATGGGGGTTTCTATTTCTTTTCTGTTATATCAATACAATGAAAATTAGAGCAGGTACCACTTACTAGGCTTTTCTCATATTTGATATGCAGAAAAGCTTTTAAGATAGGCATGATCTTCATTATTGATGAAGAAACCAAGGGTCAGAGTGATACAAGGCAGCCTGATATTGGGAGGGGGGGTGATGAGACTGGAACCCAGGACTGGCTTATTCAAAGCTTACACAGTTGACAACTGGGACAGAGTGGCCCCCAACTATATAGAAGACATTCTTTGCTGCCAGTAGATTATATTGGCCAACTGGAACTCTGGCCAGAAGCTCTGTGTTTTAGTCTGGGTGACCTGAGCCAATGGAGTGGAAAGTCAGAAGGATCTCGGGCTCTCCTTTTAGGGGCATCTGTAGTTGTGTTCATTCTGTATTCTAATCTCAGTGGTGATAAACACGGCTCCCTAAGGAGCTCCTTCTGCCTGGGATAAGAAATCATGTGATATCATCTTTGGAAATGACCATTTTGGAATCCCATTATAGAAAATGCACATAGGGAAAAAATAATCAGGAACTATTGACCTAGCAGGTGCCAGCCGATGGCGCAGCATGGCAGTCTGAAGTATCTGAGAATCTGGGCTCCTACAACTGTCCAACTACTTTTCTAAGACATACTTGACTGCAGGATGATGCCACCTGCATCAATAAGGCAGGTTATATCTGTGGTTCTGCTTATCACAATGAAGACATTCAATGATATCAAATAATAATTATTGTTTCTTTCCTATTCACTGACAGGATAAAATCCTGGTAAAGAGTCTTTAATACCTAATTAATTCATTGGCACTGAAACCAAGCTGCTAGCTGAAGAGTTAATTGTGGATCAGTCAGAGATGGAATGGTAGGAAGTTGTTTTGAGCAGTGGTGTCACTCTGAATTCCACAGAAGATGTGGAGTAACAAATGCCAGCCAGGCAGGGTGCCATGTACCTGTAATCCCAGAACTATGGAAGGAACAGAAGTTCAAGGTTATCCTTAGCTACATTGCAAGTTTGAGGCCAGCCTGGTCCACAGCCTGGTCTTTAAAATAAACATGTAAGTGAATTAATTAAAAAGTCAGCATTGATTTGAGCTGAGCGAGAGAAAGGCTAGCTGTGTAACTGACACTGAACAGACTTCGTTTGTTCACTTATGTTATACCTCGGCACGTGACAAATGTGTCCATCAAGTGACCAGTTGCACTCATTAACTAATAAGCATTAATGTTGCTATGGATAATTATTTGGGTTTGGGTTTTTTTTTCAGTCCTTGGAAACCCAGAGCTTTGCATATGCTAAGTAAGCACTTTCCCTCTGAGCTACATTCCCAACCCTTGTTGGGGGAATTCAGAACAACCTGCAAATCATATGTACAGCAATGAGCAAAGACCCAAATATTAATAATGATCATTCTAAGATTATGGGTATATGTATTCTTATTAATATGTTAATCTAATTAAAGCTAAATAACGTTAATAATATTGATATCAACTGACAAATGTTATAATGATATGATGGTATTAACCTCTGTGCTCATTATAATATATTAATATAATTATAAAGTATATTGATGCAGTTAAAATAATTGTGAGGCAGGCTTTGTATCAAGTCACACATACACATGCAAACTCACACACACACACACACACACACACACATAATCTCATTTAGTCCTTTTAAGAGCTTACAAGGCAAGGACATCAGCCTCATTTTTTAATATTGATTTGTTAGGGTAGCATTCAAAGTACAGGCTTTCATCATGGCATCTTCATATGTATGTGTCCCCTTCCCCTACAAGCAGCTGGTTCTCTTTCTTCTCTGTCAACCCCCACTTCAGCTTTCCTTCATTGTATTCTACCCTCTCTATTTTCCTCCTTCCTTAGGATCTCTTCCTCTGTTCTCATGATCCCCTTTCTAGTTGCATGACCTAGGAATAAACATACATGCATATATACATACATGCACACATATATACACATATATATTATTTTAAATTTGGCTTCTGCATATGAGAGAAAACAGACAGTATTTGCCTTTCTGAGTCTAGCTTATTTTGCTTAACATAGTGTAGTTGCATTGATTTTCCTACAAACACCATGATTTTATGTTTCTTTATAAAGCTGCATGAAATTCCATTGTGTATATGCACCACCTTTTCATTGTTCATTCAACTATGGGTGGACATTGAGGTTGGTTCCATTTCCTGGCTACTGTGAATAGGGCAGCAGTGAAAATGGATGGGCATGTGTCCTTCTGGTATGCTGACTTCACCCATCCTTAATTTTTAAATTAGGAAAAAGAAGCATAAAGAAGGTAAATAACTTGCCCAACCTCCCATACTTGGGAGTAATGAAAAGCCTAGGATTTTCCAGGCACAGACAGACTGGCCACACCATTAAAATAATCTCTTAGGAGACCACTGAGCATCCAGGACCATGGGAAGTATCCGGAGCTACTCCACCCCAGTCCATAGTGTTCAGATTGCTCCATGAAACCAGGGAAGTTGCTTTACAAGCTCTACAAATAACAAAATGCTTGTGCCATGCAGGGAAAAGTTCAGCTCCCCAGGGAAATATTTGTTCCTTGTGTCTGCTTTGCATACTGGAATTCCTCATAAGTTTGCAAACATGGACTGGAAGAGATAGCTCAGTGGGTAAAGGTACTTGCCGCTGAGCCTAACAAACTCAGTTTGATCCCTAGGTCCCACCTGGTGCAACATGAGAACCAACTCCTACAAGTTGTCTTCTGACCTCCACGTGTGCACCAGGGTACTCATGTCCATCCCCCTATATACAAACACACAATAAATAAGTAAATAAGTAAGTAAATAAATAAATAAATAAATGTAGTAAAATACATTTTTAAAGGCCATAGACAAACGAGAGAAAGAATGCTCCCCTAGTATAGATTAAATGCCTAAAAACATTTTTGATAAAGGTATTTCTAATAAAGATATTAGGCCTTGTGGGCCATACAGTCTCTGTTGCAAAAACCCTGCTACTCTGATACATTAGAAGCCATAGTTAGCATGGAAGCGAATGAGTATGGCTATGTTTCAATAAAACTTGATTTATAAAGTTAGAAAGCAGGTCTGATTTAGCCTGTAGCCATAGTTTACTGATGACTGGACTAAGTCATCCTCTTGTTCAAGTTGAAGGTACCTATATTTCTAAATAGGTAGTTATCTTGTTTGCTTACAAAGAGAAAATTTATCCAAGACTCACTCTTTATTAATGCCCATCATCAGAATTAAAACCCATGTCACAGTTTAATGGTAAAAAGAAACAAGGGCTGGGGATGGAGCCACGTTGCTTGTCCCATAATGTGATAAGGAGGAAGGTCATTGATGTTACCCTCAGTCTATTCTTCATAACTTTCGTGACTCCCCTGGATGCTCCATTATTTCTGTTAAGTTAGAGAATTAAGGGCTACTACCATCTCTGTCTGAGTCTTCCCAAGGCACAGGACAAGAGGGGGTAACCTAGAGGTTTCAATAAGCGACTCTCCCGTTTTTTGCTTTCCAGTCCTTCATTGTCTGTCTTAGCAGGCTGCCTGTTTGCTGGTGACCCTCTGTGATGCCTATGACCTTTATGAACATCACTTTTAATCTCTGTGCTTTGTTTTCTACTTCCTGTTTTTAATGCTTTTGAATTTATACAATGCTGGGAAATTTGGGAATTCCAGATTTTCAATAACCTCCTTTCCTTCGAATATCTACCAGAACCATAATCCTGGTTATATCCCCCCACCAGCAGATAAGATATCTGATTTCTTCCTTCTGCGTGGGATAGGCTGAAATTTGAGGTTAGGATATTGATCTGAATATTACATCTCTTCAGGCATCTGTTCAGTTCCTTCTTTCATGTTCACCCAAATGCCATGGACTTGAAGGGACATCTACATCCATTTTCAGGTCATTCCTGATTGGTTTTCTTTTAGCCCCATGGAAACGGCAACAGGAAGTTGATACCATCCCAAGTCATCCCAAAACTCAGTGACATCATTGCCTCTATTGGCGCTCAGGTCCCGAGCAATCTATGCTCAACAGCCAGTATGGTCTACCTCAACAACTGAATGGCATTCCAGCTGCATGTGAAATGGAAGAGAAATCCATCATATGTGGGAAAAATTCAGTCATCAATAAGCAACTGCACAGGCTTTTCAGTCGGGGACCAACCACAGAACTGCCTCTCCATCAACAATCAAGCAGTCTTTAACTGTGATCAGCCACCTCCATCACCTCTGGGACTGGCAGGTTTCCAATAAAGCCAGTAGCTCCCTCCCCCAGGGTATTATCCTCAGCAGGAGGCAGCCACTGTCTTTGAGCCCAGCAATTTGACAACAGCCTTAGCTTGCACTCTATTAGCCTGCAGCTACACCCTGACCCCTGACCCTGACATTGACCTCCCACAGCCCTCCCTGAGGTAGATTCTGATCTTTTGAGGTGACCTGCCCTGCTGGTTAAACACAAGAGAAGGCTCGTAAGGGCTCTCTGGTCATCCCTGCTCCCAACAGGATGCTTAAGGCTCTAAGTAGAGAAACAAGCCAGAGTTGAACCCAAGATGCCAAAGGTGAAAGTTCAGACGCGTATCCATCAGCAGCCTGTCACTTAAAGAGGATGTTAGGACTATGGAAGCTTTCAGCCTGGGAATGGCTGGTGTCTCCAGACTGTCCTGTGACTTAATGGAAAAGGCATATCAAAATATGGCTCCAAAATACAAAATAATGGACTGAGATGTACATTATATGAGGATGTTAGATTGCCATGTACTTTGCAGTGTGGGAATTAGATTGAAGTGTTAGGCCAGGGTAGTTAGGTTGAAATATGGATTATCCTAGGAATGTTACCTTGAGATGTGCTTTATAGCAGTTGTTAAATTAAGACGTGCTTGGCAGTCTGGGCATTAGCTAGAGATGTGCATTAGAGCAAAGTTGTTAGAGGAAGATGTGAATCCCACTTTGGCATGGGGGATAGGAGAAAGGAAAAAACACTTTGGGTTGAATATTTTTCAAGGTTAGGGGATGCCTTCTGCATTAAATGGATTTCAGGTGTTCGAACATAGGGAATAGCAAAGAACACGTAAGATGATGTTCCTTTCTGTGTTTTTCCCCAGCCAAACAATCTGCCACTTTCCCCACTTTCCCTGTTAGGGCCTTAAAGGCCTCGCCCATCAATAAAAACATTAGCTCACTAAACAGCCTGATGGCTTTTCCTTCCCTGGCTTAACCCTTCGGGAGCTGGGGTTTCCTTTGGATTTGTAAAGATATTGATTCCAGATAATGTTTGCCTTTCTAACTCTCTCTTCCGTAGACTTGATGGATAGGTTCAGGGCTACATCTCGGCAGCCAACTCACCGCAGCTACCCAGGGAGAGGGGAGTGGAGAGCCAGGCAAGCGTTCAGTAGTTAACACCATTCAAATCCCTTCCCTGGGATGGCAAGGCAGAAATGTCGTTGAGGAGACAGAGAGGGGCATGCACAGGGTAGCCACTTCAAAGCTGTATGGGATTTTCACCTCCAATTTTCCTCATTCTTCTCCTGATGCCTCTAACGGCCTTTCTTCAGTTCAAGGTAGAATGGTCTAATTTCAAATTAATCTCCATGCCATGTTAAGGTTGGCTATCCCAAGTTGCATTTCTTCTGTTTGCTGTTCGTCTTCTCTTATATTGGTCTTATACTTGAAGCAATCTTCCTGCCTCAGCAGCCAAATACTGAGATCCCAAATATGCACCGCCAGGCCTAACTTGAGTTGTTACCATCTTATTTTACTTTTTTTTTTTTTTTTTTTTTTTGAGATACTGTCTCTTGTAGCCCAGGCTAGCTTCAAACTTGCTATTTAGCTGAGGATGACCTTGAACTTCTGATCTTTCACCTTCTATCTCCCAAGATCCTCCTCCCTCCACCTCCCAAGTGCTGGAATTATAGGCATGCACCCCTGTGTCTGGTTTATGTGGGACCAGTGATCAAACCCAGAGCTTCATGCGTGCTAAGTAGGCACTCTACCAACTGAGCCACATGTTTAGCCCTCTGAGTTATAGTCTTAAAACTCATTCCAGTGAAATAATGTGCCTTTCTGCATCAACATGAGTGTACAGATGACTATGTCAGCTTCTGACACTGGTCTACTTCAGTAAAAATTCACCCTAGATGCAAATCTTATCCAAGAATAACAAAGAGATGAGAGGGTCATCTCATTAACCACCTCAAAGGTTCACCGAGTATCTCCCCAACAGTTCTTTTGTCTTCTCTTCCTAATTTATGACCTTCTGAGGTCTAGCCCATGTGATTGGAGAGTGTCCAGCCGTGCCAAATCAGAGAGATGTGTCTCCACGAAAGACAATGTTATACCAAGTGAGTTGACACAGTGGAAAAAGACTGACCCTGCAGACAAGAGCACCAAACAAAACCTCACTGTTCACAGGAAACTGCAATGTTACCAGACACCTCCATATTGTGCCTGACATTCCCAGAAAGAGGCCAACAGGTATCCCTGTTTGGGGGCAGAGCTGGGGGAGGACAGGAGAGGCTATATTTGCTTCAGATAGAAAATTGGCTTTGCTGTAAGCTGATAACATTTGCCTTCTATAGCTGAGCTTTCTGTGATCAAAACATAATGAACAGGACAGAAAAATGCTGTCCAGGTACAAAAACATTTCCACCCACCTTCATCCATCTTTGCCAATATCATCATGTCCTATTTATTGATTGATTGATTGATTGATTGATTGATTGATTGATTGATTGATTGATCAATTGATCCAGTGTCTCTCTGTGTAGCCCTAACTGGCCTGCAACTATATAGATCAAGCTGGCCTCAAACTTGAAGTGGTCTTCCTGCCTCATCCTCCCAAAGGCTGGGATTATAGGTGTGTACCACCATGCCCACCCTACCCACTTCATCTCTGCCTGCACCCCCTCCTCTCCACCTCTCAGCCTCTCCTTCGGAGTGCCCTTTCCTGCCTCATTTTCTGACATCACATTTTTCTTAAAAATAGTCTATGAGAGCTATTTGCAATCTCCATCAGGGATCTGTCCAACCAGACTCCCACGGGATGTGAGAATGAACTTAAAATCAATCCTGGAGAAGGCAGGGAAAAGGGCATGGAGGGAGGAGCTAATTCCCAGAGTTAATTTTTAAACAAATCTGTTGGGTTAATGGAGATATTTGGAGAGACTGGTTATAATACGGTTCTTCTTAAATGCCACCTAAGACACCACCTCCCAAAAAGAGACCAAATAATATCACAGTGACCTAAAGGTAATGAGCAACACTGTAGTGTGTTCCAACACCATGCTTAATTATTGCTCTGGGAACTTGAGGCAGTCCCTGGACCTTTCTGAACCTCTATTTCTCCATAAACTGGGCTTAACAACAGCATCTACCCTAGAGGGATATTGTGAATATCAAATAGGGTAATTTCTGTAAAGTATTTATCTGCACCTACCACAGCAATGGTAAACGTTATTATCTTACCTTTATACCAACAACTGACCAGAGAAGTATGCCAATTCACCATGGATTGTAATAGCACTGACTTACCCCATACCAAGCTGTCCCTTATGCATTCATCTGGATTCAAAGACTTGCTTTATTTCTCTCATTCCTTCACTCAGTTCTTGCTCCAGATAGGAAGAATGGTAGCCCTGCCCATGTGGGGAGACCCAGATTGCAAGGGCCTCTAGGATAGAATATAATGTCTCTCTGTGCTCACTGGGAACTAGTCACAATTGTATTTCAGAAGTAACAGGTCGCCTCCACCATGGGTATTGGCATGCAGTCCGTAAATAGGCCCTAATGTGAACCGACAAGCCTGATTTCTCTAGATATATATTAAAACAACATGCCCAGTGCTGATGGCTCAAAGGTCTTGACCTTTAACAAGGACTTGTGACGTAAGGCAACCTGCCCAGGAGAGCAAGCAGGCAGAAGGCCAGAGGGACAAGGTCATTGGCTAATGAAGTGGTCAGCATTGAGTTTCTGTCACTCAGCTGGTTAAGAGGAAACTAAAAGGGAAATTCTAAAACATGAGAACATTTAAGAAACAAAGGGGAGTATTGCATTGGAGTGTATGCTTGCTGAAGGTGAATCAATATCAGAAGGAAGGCCAGGTAACAATATGCAACCCATCAAAGCCTCCACTGAGACCTTATTCAAGTTTACCTGCTGAGAACAGGCTGGTAGAAGGAGCATTTGCAAGAGGCTAACTCCAAATAAACCCCAAGTTAACATGAAAATAAATGGGTGCTGAACCACCCTGTTTTGGGGTTCAGAACTGGTCCAGAAACACAGCTAGAACAGAGATCAAGTGCAAGGCATGATGGAGACTGGGATACACTCTTTACACATGGGCTGACTTCCCCCCCTGAGCCACAGAGTTGGCATGTGGAAAATTGGAATGACAACAGTATTCAACTCTCGGGGAGGCTGGTAGGGTGACATGAGAACGTTTATTTAAAGAAATTAGCACAGTGCTTGGCATTAGATTGCTCAGACGTCAGTAGTGACTGCTTTTCCATACACTCTTGACTTAGAGAATGTGAGGTGTTTTAAAAATGGATAAGTTGTACCATGTAGAAAACAGACACAGGACCACTGTATATGAACTTTCGCAGTGGCAATGTTTGCCACTGTTGGGGATATTTTGAACTTTTAAACCATGCACCCAGTCAACTAATATTACATTATACTAATTTTTACATTGTGTGTGTGTGTGTGCATGAACATACATGTGACATGGCACACATGTTAAGATCAGAGGACAACTTGCGGAAGTCAGCTCTCTCCTTCCACCATGTGGGTTAAAGGGAGTCAACTCAGATCATAAGCCTTAGCAGCAAGTGCCTTTTCCCACTGAGCCATCTCACCAATTCAAATTCTGTATCATTGAAAACTACTGTTAGCTCCTACCTATGGTATTGTATTGAATTAGAGTCCTTTTTTTTTTTTTTTGTTTTTTTACCAGGCTGGCCTTGAACTGCCTCTGCCTCCCAAGCGCTGAGAAATAAGGCATGTCCCAGTACCCAGCTTGAGGCCCTTTGTAGGGAGGTCCTTTTGGGACAGAGTATTCCAGTAACTCCAGCTGACCTGGAACTGACTGTGTAGACCAGGCTAGCCTTGAACTCACAGAGATCCACCTGCCTCTGCCTTCCAAGTGCTGGGATTAAAGGTGTGCACCACCACGCCCGGCTAGAGTCCTTTTTTAGACAGGGTCTTCCTGTGTAGCCCAGGCTAGCCTCTGTAGCCAAGGATGGCTTTGAACTTGAGCTCCTCCTACCTCCATCTCCCAAGTGCTGATATTAGAGGCCCGCACCACCACACCTAGCTCTAGAATTGATCTCAGTTTTGTTCTTCACAGTAGATACATCAAGATACAGAATACAAATGATAGAATATTATAAGAATATGTTTTGGGTGGGGCAGCTAAGTCTTCTTGGGAAGAGGCAAGACAGGGAGGTGAGGGCTTTCATGTCTGTTCCATTGCTTCAGCCTCTACACGATGCCTTGGGCTAGGGAAGGCTGAGGGTTCTCTGACCCTGTATCCTATAAAAAGGTTGAGAACCAGTCACATGAGCCCCTGCCTTTGTTTGCAGAAGTGACAGGTAATACTGAAACTGTCCTTCCAGTCTCCAGATGGCCCTGACTGGCCTAGAACTTGCTACATACATCAGGCTAGACTTGAATACAGAGATCTGCCTACTTCTGCCTCCCAAGTACTAGGATTAAAGGCACGTACCACCACACACAACAGAATCCATCTCTTCAACATCCCAAGGCACAAAGATGCCAAAAGTTTCAGATCCATTTCTTGAGTTATTAAAAAGATTATTTTAGTCCCTGTCTATGTAACTTCTAAAAGCAAAGCACTGTGGATTAATGGGATGAGCACGGAGCAAAGATGGAAGGTTGGTACTCTGCCCTCAGCAGCAGCATGGTACCCCTCAAGCCCCACAGCCTCTGATGCCTCAGGTCTCCAGATATTAGGAAACTGCTTCGCATGCCCTGTTCACCTCTGCCTTACAAAGATGATGTAAGGATGAACTGAAAACATTGATCCTAGAAAGCACTTCTGGTGTTCCAATGGAAATGATTGTCACATGAGACTCCCGTAGCCTAGGAATAAAGTTGGAGCATCACCAGGGCAACCAACTCCCTTTTCTTATCATGACCCAGTCAAACCTCTTTCCAAAATCCAATGCCCTGAGACATTTGAGGGTTTGAAAACTACAGGAAAGAATAACATAATGACTCCTATACTGTTACTCAATGCCTTCTTTTCAAACATGGACCATGCTTTAAGCTCTCTTTTCTACTGATTATAAAGATAATATACAATATCTTGAAAAGTACGGGCATTTATAGCACATAAAGGAAACTGAAGTTACCCCAAATACCAACACTTAAAAGTCAGTACTTTTAACCTATCCTTTAGCCTATCAGATGTCCCTTATGCACATATATCTGTGGTATATTATACATGCTACACACAACAACATGCAGTATCAGTAAATTAAAAATGTACATATTCCCTTTTAGTGGCCACCTTGCATTCCATTATGTCATCCTTTCTTGCTGATCAGTAAAACAAACAATACAAAGTGAGTATCTTTGCGCTTGGTGAATCTATTCAGTTGTCTCATTAGGATAAATGTCTGTAAGTTAGAATTGTTGCAGGTACCTGTCTCTTTCAACCAGTGCATGAGGAGGAAATAAAACGGCCATTCCCAGCCAGACTGAGGAGTTCCATAAACCCTAATGACCTGTGACAGTTTCAGGACTCCTTATCCATTTTTCTTAATGTGTATGAGTGTTTTTTCTGCATGTATGTAAGTGCAATCATGTGTGCAATGCCCATGGAAGTCACAAAAGGACATCAAATCTTCTGAAACTGGAGTATAGGATGGTTATTAGCCACCATGTGGGTGCTGGGAACTGAACCTGGGTCCTCTAGAAGAGCAGTGTTCTTAACTGCTGAGCCATCTCTCTAGCTTCCTCCCCTTATCCGTGTAAGCAGAAGGTGAGACAAAGGAGATTCGTATTGTCCAATGAAGTCTCTTCCCTTGATCTACTAGAATTAGATGCTTTATACTCTTTTGTTTCCCTGCCTCGTCCCCTTCCTGCCCTCTACAGCTGGAGAAGGCCCACTTCATCCCCTCACCCTCTGACCAGTAGTAGGGGGACCCCATCTTCTCTTGAATGGATCTCTTCTGGGTTGCTTTCATCCACAAATGTTGATGAAGTCCCTTGGGCACACGTAGACGTCCATGGGCCAGAAAAGCAAGGAGTTGAATTGGATGATTACATTGCAATGTTTTAATTTGCCTTTGGACAAATTCCTCCAAGCTTTCACCAGAAAACCTCCCATCACTAGATGTAATCATTTAATTTAAGAACGGTTGGAAAAGGAAGATGAGCTAAGATGACAGATGGAGGGACACAGATGTATGTCTTGGACTAGAAACCGCTCTGAGGATTTGAAATCAGGGAAGGAGCAGTGTCAGCTCCCACTGCCTGCGATCAGGCGCTTGAGAACTTGTCAAGGAATTATTAAAATATAGAGATATATCCGGTGACAAACAGATTTTATACTTTTTCTTCTACCAATGAAACAATATTAAAGTCAACTAAAGAACCCCAAATCTAGTAAACACAAAATAAGAAGGCAAAACAAAGCAAAAAAATAAAATAGTAAGGCCGTAGTCACAGAGAAGTCTCATCTGTCCCCATTACCACAAAGATAACTTTTTAAATTCCAGGCCTCCTCTGGCTTCCTTCAGACAGATTTTTGGGACATCCTAATTTGGTGTTTCTGTAATTCAACATCTATTATTGTTTTAAGACCACAGTTATTATTTTAATTATAATTTAAAGCTGCCTAATATACCCAGAGGTCACTGGGCACCTAAAAGAAATAAATAAAAACAACTTGCCATTTTTAAAAGCAGAATGTTTATTTGAAAGTCCCAAGAGCCACTCAACCAAGACATCATAAAACCTTCAAATAAACTGAAACGGAAACAAAATAAAATGTCCGTTCTTAATCTCCTTAGAAGGAAAACAGGAGAAAGTTACAGAGAGCTGGATGCTGTAATGGGAACTCCCAGGATGGTTTTGTTAGTGAGTCAGGAGCTACAGTATATAGTTGGATGTCCAGACCCCTGGACTGCGGTCAGCCTAGACCTTTCCTAGATTTAAAAGTCCCTGAGCTCTGGTGGGAAGTTTTAGTCAATGAAAGGTCAATGTTGCAACAAAATTGAAGCCAGAAAAAGAAGTCAGGCTGAGCATGGCGACACATGCCTGTCATTCTTCATTCTGGAGGCTAAGGCAAGAGAATTGCACATCAAGCCCAGCCTGAGCTACATGATAAATTCAAGGCCAGATCAGGCTACATATGAAGACCCTGTCTCGATGAGAAAAAAGAAAAAAAAAAAAAAAAAAGAACAGAAGAGAGATGGCTCAATTGGCAAAGTGTTTGCCTTGCAAGCATGAAGACCTGAATTCAATCACAGAACTCACTTAACAAAAAGCCAGGCATAGTGGTATGAGTTTGTAATCCCAGTGCAGGAGAGGTGAAAACAGGTAGATTTCTAAGGCTCACTGAATGGCTCACCCAGCCTACTGGGTGAGGTTCAGGTCAGTGAGAGACCCTGCCTCAAAAACAAACAAAAAAATAAATAAAAGGAAGAAAGGGAAGGAGGGAGGGAGGGAGGGAAGTTTCTATAACAAAAAACAGTAAAGTGCTTTTCAGGTCATTTGCTGTTGGTACTTTCCATGTAATCATGGCAGCAGTGGTTCTTACACTCCTGACTTATGTAGTGGGCAGGAAGGGTGTGCACCTTCTAGCCACACAGCATACGAATCAAGGTCATAGACTACATTGGGCAAACAAGAAGGAAAGCATCTCGGAGGAAAGCATCTATTCCTCCATCCTACAGACTGTCTTAGGGAGTTTAGTGACTCTCTCTGAGACCCAAAGAAGTACACTGTCAAGTTTGGGTCACTCTAAATTCTGAGAACAAGTGATGTTTCCAGAGTGGTAAAGAATGGGTTTATAGAAAGCTTTTTCCTTACTATGGAAGAAGTGAAGAGAAGCAAGAAAGAGGAAGACAAGGGTGGGCGCAGGGGGAGGTGCAGTCCATTGGGGTAATTTAGGTGTTCAGGTAAAAGCATAGTGTCTAGAATCAGACTTCTTAGGTTCAAATCCTCAATTTACCATCTTGGATATGGTGGTCAACCCCTTTGTGCCTCAATTCCCTCACATAAACATTCACAGTGGTAGGAGGAAGATTCAGTGAATATAAATCAAGAAACAGAAACACAGTCAGAGAGAGACAGAGAGACAGAGAGACACCACCAAGGACTCTGGTGGGTACATAATACTATTACTATAGCAGTAATATTTGGAAAACCCTTGGCTCAAATGCATCTCAGCTATCAACTTAGTTGGGTCAAAATGATTCTCCCATTGTCTAGAGAATTCCACATTAAGGCCATTTGTAATGGCATTCACCTGTAATCCCAGCAGTAGGGAGGCTGACGCAGGAGGATGGCAAGTTCAAGGCCAACCTTGGCAACTTAGTGAGACCCATAAAACAAGACCCTGTCTCAAAACAACAACAGCAACAACAAAAAGAATTCCAACTTGTACCAGCTAGATGGCTCAGTGGGTAAAGCACAGTGTGTAAACCTGACAACCTGAGTTCATTCCCCGGAACCCACATAAAGGTTGAAAGAGAACACTGACTCCACAAAGTCATTCTGTAACTGCCCCACTCTTGTTATAGCATGAACACACAATAATAATAAATTTGAAATTTTTTTAAATCACACATTAAGCATTGGGGATATAGTTCAAAGATAGAGCATTTGCTTAGCATATACAAGGCCCTGAAATCTATATGTAGCATAAATAAATAAATAAATAAATAAATAAATAAATAGTAGAATCCAACATTTAAATGTAGGCACTTCCTAGAAGACTCAAACTTGAAGTCCTTACCAACTAAAACTTTGCTGCCATTAATTAAGAGCAAGTTCCAGGGGAAAGGGATCCAAGAAGGGGATGAAGACAGAGAAAACAGATGCTGGAGGAAAGGTCCTCATAAATAAATTTCTCACACCTAACGTTTTTGCCAGGTTAGTGACACTCATTCTCCATGTGGCTGCTGTCTCAGACTGTTGTAACAAAGTACAAGGGACTGGGAAACTTACACAAGAGAATTTATTTCCTCATATTTCTAGAGGTTACCAGTCCGAACTTATGTTGACAAGGGTGGCCTCTCCCAAGGTCTCTCTTCTTATAGCTGGTTCCTTCCTCCCTTGGCTTCACATGGGTTTTATGTGTGGGAATTTCCTCTACCTACAAGAAAATCAGTCATATTGGATTAAGATCCACCCATGTAGCCTCAGTTTATTTGAATTAACTCTTTACATTTCTCTCTCCAAATACAGTCTGGGAGTTCTAGGGGTTAAGACTTCAACATAGTGTTTTGGGGCAAAGACAGTCCAGGCCCAAACACTTGGCTGCACACAAAAATCCTCATCAGATGATCAGATCTTGCTTTAGATCATGACACTGGAATCCCTGTAGATAGGACACAGGACTGGAACCGTCTTAAAATCCCCAGCGGCTTCCCATGCACAGCCGAGTTTGTTCAGCGCTCAGGCAGCCTGAGTGCCCCTTAGAACACCAGGAGTGCCGCTTCATGGGTCCACAGTGTGTTCCACCATGGCCCTTCATGAGTCCCGATCTCTCCATGCCAATCCAGCTGGAAGGACCAGGCTAGGAACTAGTAAGTTGCTGACAGAGAAGAAAGGGAGATATGACCAATGTGGAACATTTGTCTTTCTCCTCCTGATTGATCCCTTTCTACAATAATAAAACTTTAAAAGGTTGAATCTGAAGTGAGGCTGCAACTGTGACACAATTAATCAAACACTCAATCAAGTTGCATTATGTGCTTGGAGCATTGATCCACTTCACTAAAACTCAGCCTGAAATACAGCCCAGACAACGATATTGGGTCCATAAGAAATGGCTGGAATGCTGTCGATTATTTGGTGTCTCTGTGTGATATGTGGCCCTGAAACAGAGCAGACCATAAAACAAGACAGATACCAGCCATCAGAGCAGACGTTGTCCAGCCCCCAACTTGCCCCAAATTGCTAGGAGTGGAGGTACAGAGAAGAGAGAGCTGATTATGGTGTCTTTGTCAAACCTGCTATCACGTAGCTAGATGGTAATGATACCATCCAGCCAGGAGGCTCCAGGCTCCTTACCTGCTCTTGAATTGATTACAGATAATACCAGGATCTTTGGCACCATGAACTCTTCCCCCAGGGAGGTCCATGTTTGGGGTTGTCTCCAAATGGAAGTCCTATAAAGCCTCAGGCAGCCCCCTTCATAACTCACAGGTGCACATCAGGCCAAGCACCCTGTCTAGCATGTCTATGCTATGACCTCTATTCAACCAAGCCCTTAAGCAGTCTCAGACTGACCCCTTTGAGTCTCATAACCACGGATGAGAGCCAGGATGTACGATCCCCACTTTAGAGAAGTGGAAACTTGCCCGGGAAGTATTAAGAGTTGTCAAGGTCTAAGAATTCACAGTAGAACTGGAATACCCAGTTTCAGGATTGCATCCTGTGGCTTCTAGCAACTCCCTGCCCCAGGCAACTAGGAGACCACAAAGGAAATCAGATCTTGTGCTGGCCCTAGGCAAGATCACAGTATGGGCAGAGCAGCCTTTGATGCCTTCCCTCCTCCCCTTTGCCAGCCTTCCCCACCACTGCAGGCGTCCCTCCCAGCCTAGGCCCTCCCATTGCGCCAGCCCACACTCTGACTATATCTCTGGGGCTAGGAGTCTCTGTGCTCTGCTCTTGAAGTTGCCCTGTGTTATCTAGCCCAGTTAAAAAAAAAAAATCAGCTGTGCTCTCAAAACCTAGTTGGCTCATGAGGCCTAACCACGTGACCTTGAGCAATTACATTATGCTTTTGAGGCTCCTCCTCTGTAAAATGGATTTTTTGCTGCTTCTAAGAATGGTATGGAAGATTGTGTGAGTCATCTACATAAGTATTTGGACTATGTCTGACATCTGTTAGGCACTCAGGACACTTGTTTTCAAATTCATTCCTACTCAGGTAGTAACTATATATCTCAAGATCTGCTGTGCAATGGGGTATATTGCTTTGTTCCCAATATTTTCTGGGTATTTTTTCATTGAATTCTCATGACAACCCTAGGGAGCAGACACTGGCATTACTCTCCTTTACAGATGGAGAAACTAAGATGGAGAAAAATTAGAACCAGCAAGGGGTGGAACTTGGATGGGAGGCACTTGCAATAGTCTTTATCAAGAACAAACATTTTCAGCTCAAGGTATGAAATTCCAGCTAGACGGAGGAGGATGACAGGCACTGACTATTTCTCCTTGCCATCTGTGTTTTTAAATGTATTAGGGTTTGTTGTTGTTTTTGTTACCAATGGAGAGTCTCATGATTGATAAGAAAGCACTCTAATGCTAAGTATTATCTCCATCTTTTTTTAAAAAAGTATTTAATTTTATTTCATGTGTATGAGTGCCTTGCCTATATGTACATGCACCCATGCATGCAGTACCTGCGGAGGCCAGAAGAGGGCATTGGATCTTACAAATGGTTGTGGGCCACTATGTGAGTGCTGGGAACCGAACCCAGGTCCTCGACAAGAACAGTTGGTGCTCTTAACCACTGAGCTATCTCTCCAGCCCCATAATTTTTTTGATTGAGGGAAAAAAATCAGAAGAAAATATTAAGAGTAATAGTTTCTGTAGAGAAGGGCTGTGCTAAGGAGGAAAAGCAGGATTTTTCATTTTCACTTGGTGCTTTCTATATGACAGCGCCCCTCCCACACCTCCCTGGTTTGACCATTAATGATTTCAGTCATCCAAGATCAACCATGCAGTTGAAAACGCTGCCTTGACTAATTTAAGAGAGAAAAAACTATTCACATAACTTTTGTTAAACAATATATTGTTATCATTGTTCTATTTTATTATTATTCTTACTCTCTTACTGCACCTAATTTATAAATTAAAATTCATCACCTTTATATACTATCCTAGTTTCAGGCATCCTTTGAATAAAGGGGATACTTCTGTATTTAAATTTTCCTACAAGTTCATTTTGTTTTAGAGTCACCGATTTAATATAAATAATAAAACTACCATTTTATTTTACCTCTTATTTTATTCCTTGTATACTTTGTATTTTTAAAAAATGAGACCAGGTGTGGTGGTGCATGCCTTTGATCCCAGCACTTGAAAAGAAGAGGCAGGCAGAGCTCTGTGAGTTTTAGACCAGCCTGATCTACATACCAAGTTCCAGGTCAGCCAGAACTATATAGTGAGACTCTGTCTCTAAAAAATAAAAAGGGCGAAGGGGAGCTGGAAAGATGGCTCAGTGGTTAAGAGCACTGGTTGCAGGCGTGGTAGTGCACATCATTAATGCCAGCACTCAGGAGGCAGAAGCAGGCAGATCTCTGTGAGTTCAAGGCCAGCCTGGTCTATATAGTGAATTCCAGACCAGCTGGGGCTACAGGAAAACCCTGTCTCAAAAAGACCCCCCCCCCCGGAAAGAGCACTGACTGCTCTTGCAGAGGACCCAAGTTTGGTTCCCAGCACTCATATGGTGGCTAACAACTGTCCATAACTCCAGTTCCAGAGGCGTCCAATGCCCTCTTCTTACCTCTGCAGACATTGGATGACACAGGTGCATGTACACACATGCAGGCAATACACTCATAGATAGAAAATAAAAATCATAAATAAAATATTAAGCTGGGTGTGATGACACACACCTTTAGTCCAGCACTCAGGAGGCAGAGGCAAGCAGATCTCTGTGAGATCAAGGCCAACCTAGTCTACATAGCGAGTTCCAAACCAGCCAGGGCTACAGGGAGACCCTGTCTCAAAAGACCTCCAGAGGAGGTGGAGGGGAGGAGGAGGAGGAGGTGGAGGAGGAGGAGGAGAAAGAGGACTGGAGAGCTAGTTTAGCAGGTAAAGGCACTTGCCACCAAGCTCAATGACCTCACTTTGATCCCTAAAACTCCCATAGTGGAAGGAGAGAACAACTCCTGCAGGTTACCCTCTGTCCTCCACATGTGTGCCATGGCATGCACATGTCCACACATACATACACAAATAAATAAGCATAAAAGAAAATTTTTAAATTGAAAATAATAATGAATGTAATATTTTTAAATGATACTGTGGTTGGGCATAATAATGACACCTGCCAGAAATCCCAGAACTCAGGAGGCTGAGGCAAGAGGATTGCAAGTTCAGGACCTGCCTGAACTACAGAGGAAGATCTGTCTTAAAGATAAAATGATAGTGTATAACCAATCACTTGTTCCACTCCACTAAAGATCCTTGCCCTCAAGTTGCTTATCTTCTGGAGACAAAGGTAAAGCCTGAAAAGATGAACATATTTACAGCACGATGAGATGCAGTTAAGTGCTCCGGATGGCAGAGCCCTCTCCCAAGACTGCTGGAGTCCAGTTTTCTTCCCAAACATGGTATTTTCCCTGCAGTTCTTCCCCCTCCACTAGGAATTTTCCACTTTAATTATGTGGGTTAGCTTGGAGGAGTTCACCTTCGGAACTTTAAATGCACCGATGGCTAATCCCTTCCATAAGACACTTTTCTGGGAAAGCCTAGAGATAAATGTTTACTGCCTGAGTTAGGATAAGAGAAGTCAGTGGCATTTAGTGTGATTTAAGCTCTATGTGTCCAAGTCCTGAGAAACAACTTAGGGAAAGCCCCAGCACCCACATTCTGGAATTCTGGTCTTCATTCTCAGAAACCACTGGCAATGCTCATAGGTTAGATGTTTTCTCCTTTTCCTGGTTTGCCTTAAACGTGAAGACGATGATAATTAAAACCATACATAAAATAGTAAGCCAACTACCTAAAGGAATGAAGTTTATTGAAGTTGCTAAGCATTAAGTACAGAAACTCAAAATAATCCAAGCATGCTTCCCTCAGTACACACAAAGAATATGAATTGAGAGGGGTCTGACTATAGAGATAGGCGGTGTGGATAAATACTTGCACATGCACATACAAACACAAGCTCACACATCAATATGTTGATCTACCAACAAACGGAATAGATGCATTCTCCTGTAATTAAAATTTGGCAAGCAGAGAGCAGGGGCCCCCTTGTTAAGATAATTAGAAGAGCTATTACTCAGCAAAACTGTGTAATGATCTCATAAGGGCTCACAGGAAATATGGACCAACAAAAGATAACACTGTGCCTCTCGGAGTCTCCTCTCCATTCACCTAGGGTCCATGGTGGCCACATTAGGAATGTCTGTAAAAAGAGTAAGAACTTACCCAGCACATCGCTGGGTGCAGTGTGAGTAGGTTTGACTGTGAATGTGTTTGAACACTTGGTCATATTGTTTTGGAAATTTATAGAACCTTTAAAGGTCAGTACCTCACTGGAGGAACTGGGCCACTGGAAGCAGGGCTTGAAGTTTTATAGCCCAGGCCTACTTCCTGTCTGTTCTCTACTTCTTGAGTATAGACATAATACAACCATCCACCTCACAGTCCTGCCATCATGTCTTCCCTGCTGTGATGGGCTGTCTCCACTCAAACTGTGTACCAACACTAACCCTTCCTCCTTTGACTTGCTTTTTTCGTATTTGGTCATTACAACAATAAAAGTAAATGATATAGAAAATTGGTACAAAAGTAGAGTCATTGCTGTAATAAACTTGGACATGTGGAACTGGTTTGTGGGAGGAATGTGGAAGAATTTAGAGGTACAGGCCAGCTCCTGAAGGTTATCCACTGACCTCTCCATGTGTGCCATGGCATACACAAGCCCACACATGCAATGCAGCAAGCACAGTTCAGTGAGTCATCTGGTAGGAGTCTGGAAGACCAGAATGCTGAAAGAAATGCAGACAGTGGAGACATGAATCATGACATTGCAGAGGGCAACAAGGACTCTGTTGGGAACTGGGCTAGAGACCATTCATGTTATATTCTGGAAAAGAATCTGATTGCATTCTGCCCTTGTCCTAAGAACTTAAGTGAGGCTTAATTCAAAAGGAATAGGCTAATCTATTTGGCAGAGGAAATTTTAAGGCAGGGTAGTATTCAGGCTCTGTCATGGTTACCACTCAATGCTCTTGTACAGGCCTACTGTGGGAGAGACAAGTAGACTAGAAAGATGTGAAAAGCATACAGTTTAGTGAAGAAAGGTGTGTGAGTGAATTTAAGGTTACAGACTAGAAGAGTGTGAGAGCAATTTTACTTGTGGAGGGATTTGAACCATTAAAGAGAAATCTCATGCTCTGAGGGCAAGGTCCCATCCATAGAAAGTGCCAGCTTGTGAAAATGCAAATTCATTTGCAAGGAGAGAGCCTGAACTGAGAATACCACCAAAGGGAAAACAGTAGCCTAGGGAAGCATTTTCTCAGACTCTGCCTTGAAGGCACACAGAGGTTGCTACACCTGTCATCCAAGGAGTCCAGGCTACATCTCAAGTTTGAAGCAAAATTGGCAGCAGCATCCACATGGGACTGGTTTTGCAGGCACACAGAAATAAGAGTAGTTGATATAAGGTGTTTAGTCCCTAAAGGTGGCTTCCTCCTAAAGATTCCCTGAGAGGTCAAGTGCTAAAAAGATAAGCACTCTTTCTCTACCCTACAGGGCTGCATGGAACCTGCAGATCAGTCTAGGTTAAAGTTGACCACAGTCACAGAATGCCAATCACCATCCTTCTGTCTGCCATCTGAGATCATAAGGGCAGGGCAGCATGGTGCAGGGGCAAAAAGCTCAATCCTAGGTTTCTGTGCCAGATCTGGAAGTGACAACCCATATCACCACTGCAAGGGGCTTTGGGAAGGATGGGTGCACCATGAATGATCTTCACTCTCAACCAAAGACACATTCCACCAGCCTACACACTCTACAGGGTAAAATGATGCTGCACGTGTCTTTCAAGAGGACTAGGGCTCACCTAGGACACCCACCAGGACCAGGAGAACTTCACCTGCTCCCTAGGTCCTGTCTCTCTTTGACTTGGAATCCTTTCTGCTCATCTCTGTCTAAGGATTTGGCTTGGCAGGCAGTCTGCAAGGTTCTAAAAATCAACGTGGGAGCTGGCCACGGTGGTACACACCAATCGTCGACGCAATCACCAGGCTGAGGCAGGAGAATCATGAGGTGAAGTCCAACAAGAGCTACAAAGTGAGTTCAAAGCCAGCCTAGGCTATACAGTTAGATGCCTTCTCAAGAAATAAACAGATTATTTTAAACAGTATAAAAGACATGATTTCCTTATGGATTAGTTTTCAAGGCTACTTTAGGAATTTTCTGAAGCACAGTACCCAGTGCATTGTAGATGTTTAATACATGTGTAAATTAAAATAAGTGTTAATACATGAATGAATTAAGTGTTACCATTCACTAAGCTACTATAGTGTGCCAAATTTACTGTTTAGGTTTTGGGGTGGTGGTTTTGTTTTTCCTTTCTTTCTTTTTAAATGTTTTTTTGGATTTTTAATTTCTTTTGATTTTATGCGTATGAGTGTTTTCCCTGCATGCATGTAAGTGCACCGGTGTCATACAAAGCCCATGGAAGCCAGAAGAGGGCATCAGATCCCCTGAAACTGGAGTTACAGATGGTTGTTAGCCACCATATGGGTTCTGGAAATCAAACCTGGGTCCTCTGGGAGAGCAGCCACTGCACTTAATCACTGAGCCATTTCTCCATCCCCTCTTTTTTTTTTTTTTTAATACAGTCTCATTATGCAACCATAGTTGGCCTGGAACTTGCTATGTAGCCCAGGCTGGCCTCAAACTCAGAGATCCACCTGCCTCTGCCTCCTGAGTAGAAGTTAAGGTGTGCACCACCATGCCCAGCTCTGTTTAGGTTTTTTATCATTTGAGGGGTTTTGTTGTTTTGATTTTTAAGATTAGCTTTTTGATATGTAGCCAGCCTTATTTGGCTTGGTACTCACAATGTAACCCAGGTTGGCCTTGAATTCAAAGCAATCATCCTGCCTCAGCCTAATCAGTGATGGGATTATAGGTATGTACTGTGACATACCTGGCTTTGATTCTTCGTTTTAATTCTACAAGCAAAAGGGAGGCACTAGAATTTAGTAGATAAGAAAACAAGTCCGGGCTGGAGAGATAGCTCAGCGGTTAAGATCACTGACTGCTCTTGCAGAGGATCTGGGTTCGATTCTCAGCATCCACATGGTGGCTAAGAACCATCCTTAACTCCACTTCCAGGGGAAATCAAAGCCCTCTTCTGACCTCCACAGCATTGCATGACACGGGTGCACTCACATACATGCAGGTAATACACTCATATACATAAAATAAAAATAATAAATAAAATATTTAAAAAAAGAAAGTCAAAGTTTGAACTAACCCCTATCCTTCATCCTAATGAGGTGACTTCTGGAAAAGCATTTCAATTCTCTGAGCCTCAGTTTATTCATCTGTATAATGGCTAATGTGTAATATCTACCTCCTAAGATTGCTATGAAAATATATATAATCACATAGCATAGTCCCTAGATGATAGTAAGTGATACTCATTTGTTTTACCTTGTTTGTGGTACTGATGGCTAAACCTGGAGCCTCATAAATTCTAGGCAAGCACTCTATCACTGAGTTCCATATCCAGTCCTGTTGTTATTGTTGATGGTGGTGGTGGTATTTGAGACAGGGTTTCATGTAGCCCAGCCTGCTATGTAGCCAAGACTGACCTTGAACTCCTAAACCTCCTACCTGAACCTCCTGAGTGCTAGGTTATAGGTGTAACACCACTATGCCCAACCCCAGGTCTCCTTTTACTTTTTATTTTGAGACAGGATCTCACTAATTTGCCCAAGCTAGCCTTGAATTCGTTATCCTCCTGTCTCCTGAGCAGTTGGGATTATAGGCCTGTGCCACCAAGCCTAGTGATGTTTTTAAAAATGTGTGCCAGGCATGGTGGTGCAACTCTTTAATCCCAGCACTCAGGAGGCAGAGGCAAGTGGATTTCTGTGAATTCAAGGTCAGAATGATCTACACAGTGAGTTCCAGACCAGCTGGGGCTATGAGGAGTCCCTGTCTCAAAAAAAGGAAAAAAAGAAGGAGAAGAAAGAAAAATGTCACCATAAACAGTGAGGTGGGTGTTACTCAACTGCCTCTTTCAGTGGTAAGGATCCCTCATTTGTATCCTAAATGAATTGATCTGGTACTTTAGAAAGAACCAAGATTTGAGGAACAAATGAACTTGCCAGGCTGGTACAAACCTAACACAGCCTGGTAAAGGAAAAAGGGGGTATGAAATGGTAACAGTTCAAACAGTTCACATTCTAGCCCTGTTTTTCTTTTCTTCCCACAGAGAGTGTGTGAATGTGATTCAGACTGAGAATTTTCCTCAAGCCTATACTTAGATGTCTGTTACTTATGAAGGACCTAAGCTGAGAGCCAGTGTAGAAAGATGGTTAAGAAACAGTTCCCTGGACTTAGTCTACCTGGGTTTTAATTCCAGTGTGTCCTTTATAAGCTGTATCATCAAAAGGAGTGTTCTCAACCTCTCTAAGTTTCAAATTCTCCATGTATAAAACATGAGTTAATACAGGCAGAGCTGTTGCCATGGCCAAACCCAGAAAGTGTTCCACACATGGTCATTTTCATTACCATTGCTATTTTTAAGTGCAATTATGTAGACTGTCCATGACTTGAGAGGATTAAACAGTGGGCCAAATCACAAAGCAACTAGTCGAGACAGGATTTTAAAACCTAGCCTCACTGGGTGTGGTAGTGTATGCCTTCAATTCCAGCACTCTGGAAGCAGAGGCAGGTGGATCTCTGATTTACATAGCGAGTTCCAGGACAGCTGGGGCTACAGAGAAACCCTGTCTTACAAAAACAAACAAACATAAACCAGGTGTGGTGGCACACACCTTTAGTCCCAGCACTTGGGAGGCAGAGGCAGGCTGATCTTTGTGAGGCCAGCCTGGTCTACATAGTGAGTTCCACACCAGTGGAGCTATAGAGAGACCCTGTCTCAAAAAGACAAAAAGCAAACAAACAACAGCAACCAGTCCTCCATGTCAGTCTGCAAAGATTCAGTTATGCTGGGTAACAAGCAAGTTCCAAAGTGCAGTAGTGTAGCACAATAAAAGCTTGATCTGCACATAAAATCCCCTGCAGTTCTGAGACTCTACCCTTGTGTTAACATTCTAAATAATCTGACCCATTCACATTAACACAAGATTCAAAGTGATGAGCCAAGACCAGGAGCTGTGCACCAGCAAATAAATGCTTCTACCCAGAAGAGACACACATCACTTTTCATATCTCATTGCTCTCCATAAGTTTCATATTCCCACTTAATTCAAGAAAAACAATTATCTTACTGAGCACACAGAAATTCAGGACAGTAACAGGGAACACTAGAACTTCCAAAGCACTCCCCAATCCCATCTTTGGTCTTTTTAAGATAGGTTCTCCCTCTAACCCCAGCTGGTCTGGAACTCACTATATAGACCAGGCTGGCCTGGAATTCACAGAGATCCACCTGCCTCTGCCTCCCAAGTGCTGGGATTAAAGGCATGCGCCACCATGCCTGACCCCTAAAGCCCATTTCTTAATGACCCTGTATGGTACTGTTCAGCTTCTCTCTGTGATAGGGCCCACTGTGCTAGTCAGCTTTTGTTACTGTAACAAATGCCTGAAATAGAGCCACTTTAAAAGAGGAAGGGCTGGGCTGGAGATGGCTCAGTGGTTAAGAGCACTGGCTGTTCTTGCAGATACCCAGGTTCAAATCCCAGCACCCACACGGCAGCTAACAACAGTCTGTAACTCCAGTTTCAGGGAATCTGACATCTTCTGTCCTCTGTGAGCATTGCAGGACACAGGTACACTTACATGTATGCAGACAATACACACATACACATAAAATAAAAACAATAAAATATTTTTTTTTAAAAAGAAGGAAGGGTTTTAGGGTTTTTTTTCCATTTTTGTTTTGTTGTTCACAATTTTGGAGTATTCAAATCGTAGTTGTTTAGCCCCAGTAAATTTGGGCCTAGAGTAAAGCAGATCTTCATAGCAGAAGCACATGAGGGAGGAAGCAACCCACCTCATGGTGACTGGGAAGCAAGAAAAGAGGGAGAGAGAGAGATCCTTTTAAAGGGTACATCACCAATGGCCTAATTCCCTTCAGCTAGGATCCACCTCTTAAAGATTCTACCACCTCCCAATAGCACCCACAGACTGGGAACCAAGCTCCCAACACAAAGGACCCCTTGGACAGTGCTCAAGATCCAAACTACAGCACCAGCCAACATTGCTCAACTTCATCCTGTCCCTTCCCTGCCCATCAGCAGCACCCTGATGTCCAAAGTTGTCCTCCAATGCTCCAACCAAGTCATCAGCTGAAACCAAAACCAGCCGCTTTCCCTCCATGTACAGCTCGCTCCACATTCATCACCAGAGCCAGCGGCCTTACCTGTCCACTTGCTGAGCTCACTTGATGTCTCAGTTCTGGAGCCTGATACTGTAATACCCACCAGGGAAGGCTGTGGTCCCCCAAATATTTAGTTAGCAACCATTCAGTTAAGTGGAATTGACTTTTTATTGGCTTTCCTCTGTACGGCTGCCACCAGCGAAGGCTGTTTCCTTCTTCCCTCTTCTCCACCTGTCAGTTCGCCCCACATTCCTATCAGCAGCCTTTGGCTCTGATCAATACTAACTGCTGTGTAACAGCTCACGCACAGCTGCTCTGGTTGGCATCGATCAGAACCTTCTTCCAACAGGTAGTCGACTATTTGAGGCAATGACTTGAGATAAACACCCTAGTTTTACTTCAGGCTAATTCATTTCAGGTGAATTTCAAGGAGGTTCTGTACCCTGTCTTTTAAACAAGCTAAAATCCAAGTATCAAGATTGACTTCTCTGGTGCTTAAAATCCTAGGAGACCTTTCTAATTCTCTCCCAAAAGGAGACCTCCTAAAATCCTAGGAGACCTTTCTAACACCCTCCCCTTCTGTATTTGTAAGTGCCACTTACAAACAAGAGAGCAGGACTTGGGACATTGAAAATCCCACTTCAGAAAATGTGTCAGCCATCCTTCTCTCTTTCCTTTTAATGAAATGCATCCTACAGGAAACCCAAGGCTGCTAGGGAGGCAGCATCGTCACCGGGCAATGAAGCATCCTTCCAGTTTCCCCAGAACAGACCCTCCAGGATCCCATAACCCTGTCCTCACCACCTTGGTCCTTGAATATACACCATGCTGTTGCAGGCCCACGTATGAATTCCAGGAACAGATATTGCAAAATAAATCCCTTTTGTGCAACTCATTGAGGTACATGGAGGTGATGCGGATTCATATTTGTTTTATAACTAGAAAACACATATCTTTTTTCTTCCCCCGGCATGTACAGGAAACATGGTTGAACTTCTATTCAATGCCTTCATTCACTTATTGCCGAAGGTCCCAAACTGCCTGCTCTTTTGCTCTTTCCCCGGCCATCCTGGACACACCTACCTCATCAGTTCCCAAGTCCCACAGAGCTTTGTTTTACAGCACAATCCTGATGCCCCTTCCCTCTGTCTCATTCAAACCCTCATTGCCTAGTGCTTGGACCACTGCGGTATCCTCCAGTGGACCAACAAGTGTGACCAGGCCTTCCTGCTTATTGAGTTTCACCCTGCCCACTGATTAATTTCTCAGTGCTGTTGTGGATGCCTTTCTTCTGAACTCCCAAGTGACCCTCCATTGCTTGCCAGAAAGGTGGCTAAATTTCTCAGCTGAACCTTCTGTCCTTCAAAGATCTTGCCTTCAGCTCACTCTTTCCAGATTGTGCCCCACCACCCACCAGTACATGCCATGTGTTTTATCCCATGTGTTTATTCCATGTGTTTCCTCTAAGTGAGTGTTCCAGTTCATCACCTAAAGCACAGGGGCCTGTAAGATTGACTCAGATCCTAGCTGGGGTACTTAGCTGTGCAACTTAAGCAGAATGATCTAACCTCTCTCTGCCTCAAGTCTTCATGTATGAAATGGAGATAAAATAAGTACCTACCCCACAAGGTGAACCTGAGAATTAAAGAACCGAATGTGTGTGAAGCCTTTGGAGTAGCAACTGCACATGACAAATTCCATGTGTTTGCTCCAATCTCAGTGTTTTCCCCACTTCGAACCATAGCTAGAAGCATGCTTCTCCATGGACATTCTGTAGTTCGCTCTGTCCCCTCCAAAAATATTCATTTCTTCTTTTGACACCCATAACCATAGAACCATAGATTTCTACTACTACTACTACTACTGCTACTACTGCTGCTGCTACTGCTGCTGCTACTACTACTACTGCTACTACTACTACTACTACTAATAATAATAATGATGATGATGATGATGATAATAATATTTTAGGAAAAGAGTACTGGTATTAAGTACATGCACAGTTACTTTTATATGCACTGTCACTTTGTGTGTGGTGTGTGTGTGTTCACATCTGTGTACAGATGCACATGTAGAGAGGGATGACTGCTGCCTTTATCATTCTTTGCATTGCTCCCTTGAGACAGGGATCTCTCACTGAACCTAGAGCTTGCCAATTTTCTGCTAGGCTGAAAGCCAGCAAGTCCCACTGATCTTCCCATTTCTACCCCCAGTGCTGGGTTTACTGGTAGTAGAAATCTATGGTTCTATGATTTTCAAAAAAGTTTAAAATATATATATATATACATAAAGAAGTTATATATATATACAGTCTTTATAATATATATATATATACAGTCTCCTATGTTAAGTTGTAAGGTGACTATTTCTACATGAACTTTCATACCTCTTAGTCAGAATGTATTATTTGAAAGTTTTACTGTTGTTTGCCAATCCACTTCAGGCACAATAACAAAAATACCATAAACTGCACTCCTCTACCATGCACATGACCCTGGATTCAATCTTTAGTACTGCAAACAACAAACGAACACAGAAAACATAGCTAATAAAGAAGAAAATTTATTTTCCACAGTTCTGGAGTCAGAAATTTCAAGATCAAAGAACCAACCAATTTGATGTCTTCTGAGAGACCATTCCTCACACTTAGCATCTTCTTCCTGGGTCCTTGAATGGAGGCAAGAGAGAACAAGCTCCCTGAGGCCTCTTTTGTAAGGTCTCTCCTCCTATGCAGGTGCACAAAGCTATTATGATCCGACTACCTCCCAAAGGCCCCACATTGGAAATAAGGTTTAGGTAATGAGTTTTGGGAAAAACTAAACAAACTAAACATTCCATGGACTATGGTACTACATTAAAACACACATGCATGCACACACACACACACACACACAAACACACACACACACACACACATTCCTGAACTAGGGGCTTAAAACAATAATTATTCGTTAGTTTATCATTCCGAAGGCTGGCAATTTGGGCTGGGCTTAGTGAGAAAGTTCTTCTGCTGGGTCACCAAATGCTTCTCACATGGCTATAATCAGATGAAGGGTTAGTTGAAGCTTGGTGATTCCTAATGGTGTTACTTTTGCATCTGACAACTGATAGGGACCAACAAGTGTGACCAGCTTCATGTCTCTGCTGTTTAGCAAGCTAGCCTAGACTTTTTCATGGTGGCTGGATTCTAAAATCAACTGATGAGAACAGGCCCCACTGTGCAAGCACCTTTCAAGCCTCAGCTTGCATGAGGTTTTCTAATGTCCCAAGGATTGAATCTGGAGTCAAGGGCTGCCAAACTGACACACCTCTTGATGGAGGAAACTGCTGAAGACTTCAACTTTTTTTTTCTTTTAATTCTACTTCATAGTACACACCTTTCTGGAAAGATCCACAGCTTAACAACTTTACATTCTGTATCCTCACAACTCAGAGAAGCAGTGTGGGCCACCCCAGTGTTTTAGGGGAGCAGGGAGTGTCCTCTTTATAGCTTAGTGGACTTCAGACACTACTGCCAATTACCAGGAGACTGCAAATAATTCTGAAAGAGTAGTCTCTTAAAATTTAGCATGAGGGAGTGGAATTTTTTTAATTAGGCTTCAGCAGAATTTTTAAAAGAATCTTTCTTTTCTTCAGTTGCCTCTCCCTTGTTGTAAATTATAACTCCACCCAGTGGCACACCACAACCAGCCAGCCTCGCCTTCGCTCCCTTCCACAGCACCCTTGGCTTGGCAGCCTTGCTCAGCTTACATTGCTACAGAGAAAGGAAGAAACCTTGCTTCCTGCTGTCCTCCCTCCCTTTCTCCAAATCCTCCTAGAGCTCACTCTCGCCAGCCACTCTTGCTCTGCACCGCTCTAGTGCCCTCCCAAGGAGCAGCAAGCAAAGAAAAGCCAAGAGGTTTACTATAAGACTATACAATCTCCCAGGTTGCCCACTGCAACCTGGGTAGGTCGGATGGCTTAGAGACCTACCCAGAAAATTGGATCTCCAGGAATCCCAAAGATAGAAAATTTATCACATTTGAAAATACTTGTGAACTTGATGTGGCTGGTCATGAATTAATTCATTTCTCAAGTATTTATGGAATATTTACTATGTTTCAGGTCCCTTATAACCTCATGAGAAAAACAGACACATGAAAAGAATTTCAACGAGCGAATGTAAATGTCAGTTAGTTATTTAAGTGGGCATCCTGTAAAGATATTAGGAGTCTGTCGTACCCAGCCTGGGTCATTGAGATTTGCTCATGGAGAGGCTCTGATATGGTCTAGTCCAGTGCTGCCCAGTAGAACCAAGGAATAAGCTTGTATATAACATGAAATTTTCCAGTAGTCATATTACAAAAGTAAAATCAAACAGATAAAAATCATCTTCATATTATATTTCATTCAACTGAACATGTCCAAGATACTGCCATTTTGCTAGGCAATCAATATAAAATTATTAATGAGATATTTTACATTCTTTTTTTATTGTACCATCTTTGGAACCCAGTATGTATTTTATACTTGTAGCACATCTCAATTTCAATGCCAAGTTTTCAACAGTTAAAGTAAAATGTAGTCCCTATTGAAGCAATTAAGTTGCGTTTAGCAGAAACATATTTTATATTGCTTCGGTTTAAAATTTGTAATTGAAGTGAAATAAAGTAGAAAATTCAGTTACTTACTGGCATTACTCACAGATCAAGTGCTCAATATTCATGAGTGGCTAGTGGCTACCAAATTGTAGATCAAAGGTTTAAGAGAATAAATAGATGTAAAGCAAAGAAAGAGAGGGACAGGGAGGAAGGACATGAGCCAGTATGAATAAAGGTGCATATTATAGTATTGATATGGGAATACTTTAAGCACTTCTTTGGGAACTAGAGTCCTGGAAACTCAACAGCCATTAAAGCTTCCCTGAGCCAGAGGATTGCTGGTTCTTGTCTTGTAAACTCAAAGAATGAAATCCAAAGACCACAAAGGGTGTTTGAAAGAGAAGGTTATTATAGAGTCACGGGGGAGTATGGGGGAAGCAGAAGGGGTCCCAGGTAATCAGACACCATTGAGCTACTAGTCTGGGTGCAACCCAGGTAAAACATGGAGAAGGAGATAAACTGGTCAGTCCAGCTGTCCCAACCACAAAATGTCCAGACATTTACTCAGGTGTAACCTCTAGGCAGAGGTGCTCATTTAGGAGGTAACAAGCAGGAACCAGAACTCTTCTGGTGCTCCTGGCCTCCAGCAAGAACATCCTCAGAACTGCTGCTTTGGGGAGGGGGTGCATCCCTGCCCTGCCTGACCAGTTTCTATCTCCATTCCTCAACAATATGGCGTTTGGAATTCTCAATAGTTTAATAGTCTTATAACACAGTAGACAATACTAATGCTGACCAGGGGACCCGAGGTGGCATATTAGTTAATTTTCTCATTGCCATAATCAAATACCTGACAAATGCAATGTAAGAAGGAAAGGACGCATTTGGGCTCATGGTGTAGGATGCTTCAATTCATCATGGCGGGGAAAACAACCCCGAGTTCATGGCAGTAGAAGCCTGAGGCTGCTTGCTCACATCTTTATGGATCAGAAAGCACAGAGAGACTGGCACTGGAAGTAGGACTAGATTATTACTCTCAAACCCTGTTCTCCATTGACCCACTTACTCCAGCTAGACTCCCAATTTCAGATGGTTCTACAACCTCCCAAAACAGTGCTACAAACTAGGGACCAAGGGTTCAAAGACATAAAACCATGAGAGACATTTTACATCCAAACCATAACAGTTATCATAAACAAAAGATAGCCATAAAAGGCTTTGAATGCTCCAAAAGAACCACATATTTTCTAAGTATATAGTTACTGTGGGAGAAGTTAAACACAGAAGGAACTCTCTAGAATAGTCCCTACTACAGCCACTGAAACCCATAGAAACATATCTACCCTCCTGGTGTCCTAGGATAGAGATTCAGTAAGTCAACATCTGGGATAAGGAAGCTTGGCTTTAAGCAAAATTAAGTATAAAGTAGATTAAGTATTGACTTTGCAACATATTACTAATAGAAATCAACAGAGTCAGGTTCAGTAGGAGTGCTAAGTAGCTCATGGAGAGCATTTCAACATTAATGCAGGCTGTGTTGCTGTGGGGTATAATGAGTGGTTAGAGCCTGTCTCCTTCATTCCTTCATTCCTTCATTCCTTTGTTTGTTCCTTCCTTCCTTGTTCTACCTCATGCTGACTTCTGAGCCCCATGCTTCTTCATTCACAGTTGGCAGTCAGGACTGCCTCCTACCATCACTCCAAGTCAGATTCCTAAAAATTACCCACATAATAATCCCAGGACACAACACCCATCTTTAAAGAAATGACCATCGGGAGCATAGAAAAACCTAAGAGAGCTGCCTTGTCGCAGGTCACTCGGGGCTCACAGACAGAGTGACCCAGAGTTCATGGGTTCAATGGGGACGTAAGTCTTCACTCGAAGAAAAGGCTGGACATGCTAATAGGGACCTGTTTGCGGGGCAGCAATCAAGTGTCAACTGCAGTTCACCCTTTGGCAACTTGACATGCATTCATGTGTAACTGCAGTAGAAGTACTCACAAAAGCCCATGACCACATAAAAATGCAGGAAAGAACCCAATGGTTTATGTATGCCACATCCTCTGAAATCCCTCTCCTTGAAACCTAGAGGTAATTCCTTATGGTCCAGTGACCTGTGGTTAAATAATGTTGTCTATTCCCAATATGCCCAACGCAGCAAAGAAAAACAGACTTCAGATAATAAAAAAAAACTTCTGTGTGGCCAGGAGAGTGGTACACTCCTTTAATCCTAGCATTTTGGAGGCAGAGGCCAGAGGAGCTCTGTGAATTTGAGGCCATTCTAGCCTATACAGTGAAGTTCCAGGCCAGTCAGAACTATATAGTGAGACCCTATCAAAACAAAGAAAAAAACAACCCCCCCCCCAAAAAAAAACCCTCTGCTGGGTGTGGTGGCACTCGCCTTTAATCCCGGCACTTAGGAGAAAGAAGCAGGTGGATCTCTGGGTTCGAGGCCAGCCTGGTCTACATAGTGAGTTCCAGGTCAGCTGGGGATACAGAGAGACCCTGTCTCAAAAAAAACCTCTGTGGGAAAATAGGAAACAGCATATATAACATCCTATACAACAGGAGTCATTAAAACTCTTGGCAGTAGAATCTTGATCATCTTTGCTGACTTATCTTCCATGAACATAAGTGAGAGAGGAGAGATTTGGGAGAATCACTCCCTTGCAACAATGCCACTTTAGCTACTGAGTACACTTTGGTGCAAGTTTGAGAGTGTCTTCATATGTTTGGGCTGTTAAAACAGACTATGACAGATTGGATACTTATTTGTTTGTTTATTTAATATTTTATTTATTATTTTTATTTTATGTGTATGCATGTATTGCCTGCATGTAGGTAAGGGTACCCGTGTCGTACGATGCCCGCAGAAGACAGAAGAGACTGTCGGATCCCCTGGAACTGGAGTTATGGACAGTTGTTAGCTGCCATGTGGGTGTTAGGATTCAAACCCAGGTCTTCTGTAAGAACAGTCAGTGTTCTTAACTGCTAAGCCATCTCTCCAACCCCAAGAAAGATTGGGTATTTGTAGACAATAGGAATTTATTTCATAGTTCTGGAAATTGGAAAGTGCTAGACCAAGGTGACAGAAAATTTTGTGTCTGCCAAGGGCCTGTTTCCTGGTTCATAAATAACCATCTCTTTGCTGTGGCCTCACTTGGTAGTAGAGGCAATGGAACCCTCTCAGGCTCTTATCTAAGGCATTAATTCTAGTCAGAAAGGCCCTGGCCTCCTCACCTGACCACCACCTGCTAAAAGCCCCATCACTTAGTACCTCCATTACATTGGCATGAGGATTTTAACCTATCAATTTCACATGCCCAGTCTATAACAAGGGTCTAGAAATTATGCTAATGTTTCCTCTAAGAGTTGAGGTAATTGAAGAGCATTCTCACCCTTTCTTGGAGTTTCTTACTCCAATCCATACACAACTCCCCCCAAAATTAATAGTTTTTCCCCCATCTTTCCTTTAATTGAATTTTCACAATTTCCATACAATATAATTTGATGGTATTTAGATCCCCTCCCCTACCCACATCTCCTCTTACTCCCCCTGGCCAATTTAATGTACTCTAATATATATATGCACATATATCTGTTATATGTATAATATAAAACAGCCTACAGAGTGTGATTTGTGTCCCCAAATGTCCCTCAATGTGGGTCCAGCCACTGGAGCCTGGTTCACCTACCACAAGTCCCATCCCTGTAAAAGACTGTCTATCTCCCTCCCAGTAGCCATCAGTGGCCAGAAGTTCCTTAGGTTGGGCTGGGATTTCTTACCTTCCCCATGTCTGTACTGGGATTTTGTCTGGTTTGAGCGCTCATGGGACTTGTACGTGCTGCCACTATTGCTGTGAGTTCATATGTGTAACTGACCAGCTGTCTGGAAAATGCTGTTTCCCTATGTTTCTGCTTTTGTACAACTTTACTGAGTAGTAATCAAAACCAGAGATTTTGTTTGGTCATACTTTTAAAACTGGAAACTTGTGTTTTCTAGCAAAAACCCCTATGCTTTGTCTATCTGCCTAGACTACTAGTTTTCAAACTGTTGGGCTTCAACCCATAATGAGAAATGAATTTTCTTCATGTTCTAGTGTGCAATTATACATTACTTATGTATAACAAAATCATAAGTTTCACACTATGGTATTTATCTTCTGTGTATGTGGTCCAAGATGAGATTTTTCTATTCAGCTCCATCTTTAAAAATAAGAATTAAAGAAAGTAAAGAAAAAGCAAAGCTGATCAGCTGGTCAGATCCACCAGACTGATTTACGCCCCACTAGTGGGTCATACCCAGAGTGTGAAAGCACCATTCTAGTACAGACTCCACCTTATATTTTAGCATCTGCTTCCAAGGAAGAAAGGAAAATGATGGCATTGTGCGAAGAGTTTTGAGTTTTTAAATAGTTCAGCCTTAGACTGCTCCCAGATACAACATCATGAAACACACAGATCTTCCGTTTCTCAGTCAGAGCATATTTAGCAGGGCAGGAGAGCTGAGGATGAGGAGGTAGGTAGGTCTTTTACTGTGTTAAGATCTCAGCCCTGGAGAGCCCTCTCTTGTCAGGTATGGTGGCACACACCTGTCATCCCCACACCAGGGAGATGAGGCAGGAAGATGGTTTAAGGCCATCTTAGAGGAGAGAGAGAGAGAGAGAGAGAGAGAGAGAGAGAGAGAGAGAGAGAGATGGGGATTAGTGGCACACACCTCTCAGCCCCACACCAGAGAGAGGAGGCAGAAAGAGAGTGTATGGCCATCTTAGAGAAGAGAGAGAGAGAGAGAGAGAGAGAGAGAGAGAGAGAGAGAGAGAGAGATTGGGATTCACTTCTGGGTATTGACCTGTATTTGAATTTAAAAATGAAGCTTTCAAGTCCTGCATGTCCCCAAATCAGAACTTTCAGTCATCCTGCATTATAGATTACAGGCAGCAAGAACCTCTCTTAACAAAGTTCCCTCCCTTTCTGCTTTTCCTGACAAACAGGAAAGGGTTTATTTTGATTCACAGTTCTAGGTTACAGTTCTTCATGGTGAGGAAGGAATGGAAGCTGGGGCTTAAGGCATCTGGTCACATTGCATCAATAGTCAAGAAGCAAAGAGTAAGGAATCTATACCCAGTTCTCCATTTCTATAGCCCAGGACCACAGCACAGGGAATGGTGCTGCCCACAATAGGCAGGTCTTCTTACCTCAGTTAACCTAATCCAGAGGCTAATCTAATCTAGATAATCCCTCACAGGTATGTCTGGAGGTTTGTCTTCTCAGTGATTCTAGATCGTGTCAAGTTCACAGTATTCACCATCACTCGCTAAGCTGTAGTTTCCTCCTCTATAATATTGGAATAATGCCTTCTATGATTGTAAGGGTCAAATGAAAGATGTAAGCCCTCTAGCACTGTATCTTCCATGGGGTAGGCACCCAAAAGTGTTGATATCATCCTTCTAGATTCAGAGAGATAATAGAAAGCACAGGATGCTGAATCAGGCAGTTACAGCTTGAATATGAAAAGTTCCTCACATGCTCATGTTTTGAACACTTGGGGACCAGCTGGTCTCACCATTTTAGGGGGAGGTTGTAGGGACTTTGGGAGGTAGGGACTAGTTGGAAAAAGTAAATCACTGGGGGTTCACCTTCAAATATCAGGACCCTAGGTCTACTCCCTTCTGTTTCCTGTCCACTTTGAGGTGAGAAACTCCTGTCTAACACTGACCCACTGCCATGACATTCTACCCAAGTACATGGGACCAAGCAGCTATAGACCAAACCCTCTGAAAACACAAACCAAAGTAAATCTTTCCTCCCTTAAGTTGTGTCTCCCAGATATTTGGCCTGAGCTGCAAAAAAAGTACCTAACACAGAAGCCAAGCGTGGATGATGACTCTGGGACTGTGTAACCTTGAGGAAGAGTGGACCTTAGATCACTGGGTCAGACTCAATGATCTCCCTCAAGGAACCAATTCAATAAGATCTGCTATGACTTGAAGATGATAGATAGCCAGGGTTAGGGGACAATCTCTACAGCAGTTAACGCTGACAATCCAGGCACTGACTTCTGAGTTGGCAGTCAACAAAGACCACTTAGAGAGAGAAGCTGAATATACCTTCTCTGTGGATCCAGACTCTTCTACAATAGTCATGGAGATCCCAGGGCTCAGAGTGAAAACTGGTTACCTGTTGCTTGTGAGCTGTTCAATGGTCAAAAATAGTCCGGCTATCTACCACGTGAAGTGGTGAAGCTTAGATCCTTACAGAAAATCCCCAAATGAGACTATCCAATAGTTTATAATAACACAAAGGGTGATTGATGAAGAATATTAAAAATTAAACTACAGTTAATAAAAGTCCAGCTTCCTTTCAACCACACGTAGTGTGAAGTCATCACCAAATATCCTCAGAAAATGAGTAACACAGAAAGAGAAAAAGAAGGGCCTGGAGAGATGGCTCAGTGGGTAAAGACATTTGCCACCAAACCTGACCTGAGTTTAATCCCTGGAACCCATATGGAAGAAAAAGAACTGATTCCTACAAGTTGTCCTCTGACCTCTACATGTGTGCTATGATACTCATACACTCACATACATGCACACACATATATGTATACATAGAATAAGTAAATGTAAAAAAATCTTTTAAATAAATAAATGAGAAAAAAGAAGAGTTAGATGTGGTGGCGCACACCTGTAATCCCAGGCCTTGGGGAGGTAGGAACCAGGAGTTCAAGATCATCCTGGGCTACATAGTAAGTGGGGAGCTAGCATAGGCTACATGAGACTTTGCCTCAAAAGATTTTTTTTAAAAATTAAAAATGAGTAACTATAAGCAAAATGTATTACCCTGGAACTATTTTTTAACAAGACTCATTCATTTAAAAAAAAAAAAAAAAAAAGACCACTTGATTTAAGCCTAATACCTTTGAAATATAGAAAGAGGCAAACATTTTACTCTATCAATAGGAATTAAGACTTCCATGCTTTCACACCCTGTTATCTCTTCTAGAATGTTCTTTCCTGTGCATTTGTATCAGCACTCACCTCCTTGCCTCTTCCAGTAGTTCACAGAGTGGGTGTATGTGATTATAGCCTGTGGAGGTTCTTGCTTAATTATAATTACTCACATTAAGGCAACGCCTTAGAAGATGCCTCATTCCCCAGGCCCTAATGTGGACATGGGTGTGGATAGATGTGGGCCATGCTTCTCATGGGCTGGGATTTTTAATTTCTGGGAGGCAGTTAGATGGAAGCTGGCAGGAGACTTTGCACTTCCTCGGGCCTTCTGGTAACCCTCAATTAGAACTCGTTCTTAATTTCCCAGCCCAGTTTATTAACCTCCAGGATATGGTGAAAGAGCTCATCTCATTCCTTCTTAGGACTATGAAATACTTTCTTTCCCTCCCTGCCAGCTCCCAGCCTCCTGACCTTGCTTCTTCTCTGCCTCGCTCTTCCCTGTCCATTCCTGACCTCTCTTGCTGTCTCCCTTCTTTCTGTATACGCTTCTTCCCGTATCCCCTTTCTCTTCCCTCCCTCCTTCCTCTCTTCTCTCTCTTCTCTTTCTCTCTCTCTCTCTCTCTCTCTCTCTCTCTCTCTCTCTCTCCTTCCTTCACCCTCTTAACCACCCGAGCTGCCTTCCAGCTGCTGTTGTGATTTGCTTTATCATTGGGAACCTGTGCCCAGGGACTTTGAGACAAAGGACAGGCTTTGAAAATCTGTAATAGGTAAAGTTGCAGGCGAGTCTAACCTGCTGCCCACTGGCCACACGCACCCCAGGATAGCCATTTTGAAATGTGGCTCAATGCAGAATCACAAACTTACTCAAAATGGCGTGGTGGCGCATGCCTTTAATCCCAGCAGAGGCAGATGGATCTCTGTGAGTTCGAGGCCAGCCTGGTCTACGTAGTGAGTTCCAGGGCAGCTGGGGCTACAGGGAAACCCTGTCTCAAAAAGACCAATAAATAAATAAGTAAATAAATAAATAATTGAGTGTGAGCTACGTAGATCACAAGGTTGTATCACAATGTGAAAAGGGTGGGTGGGTACACTTGGGCCTCCAGCTAGGACCCACATCTTAAAGTTCCTGCTACTTCCCAGAAAATAGCATCACCTAGCATCCAAGCATTCACGGCTTGAGCTTGTGGGGACATTTCTTATTCAGGCCATAATGGGCCCCCTGCCCTGAAGTTTCATGCATTGAAGGTTTAGTACCCATTGTTGCTGCATTGAGGTGCTGGGTGGGGACTTTAAGAGATGGGGCCAGGTGGAAGGTGGTTAAATTATAGGGACACTGTCCTTGAACATATTAATGCAGATCTCATGGACTGGGTGAGTTATCTTCAGAATTGGTAGTTGTTAGGCAAGTCTTGTTTCTTTTACATAAACGTCCTAACACCATGATGCTGTCCTCTATGAGGCCCTCGCCAGAGCCAAGCAAATGCCAGAACTTGCTCTTAAACCTTCAAAACTCTAAGCTAACTAAGCATCTTTTCTTTAAAAGTTACTCAGCCTCTGGTACTTTGTTATAGCAAGTAGACTAATATCATAACACTTCTTGGAGATTCTAGAACTGAATGAAATAGCAATTACAACAAATGTTTGGGGTGTGTTAGACTTACAGTGAATATTGCTTTCCTTTTTCCCTCCTATGGAATCCATGAAGTCTTATAAAGATAAACAACCAAACTTGGCAGGCAAGGCTTATGAAAGCATAGTGTTCTGTGTATTGGTTTCTGTATAGATTGGTGTCCTGGATGGCAAGAGACTTCAGGTCAGTTTTCATTCTAGGTGTGCTATAGCCTCCGCATTCAGTTCTTTAATGTTTAAATAGTGCCTGCTTTCTCTTAGCTGGCATGCTTGTTAGACCTCGCATTAGTGTGCTTATTATTTTATTTATTTTTAATTTCACTGGCAATGTATGCGAACATTTTCCTGGGGGGATGGGGGCAGACAAGATAAGACAAAACGGAAATGTCCCTCACCACTCACTGGTCCCAGCCTATCCCCAACATGACAATAATTTGTTACATGCTCAATCACACTGGAATTCATATGCATGTGAATAGAGCTTCATTTTGTGATTTTTAACATGAAGTGCCTCCTTATCATTATTGTGCTGTAACTTTGCCATTTGTTTCTTTAGTAAAGTGCTCCGTCGATCTCTCCTTTGTCAATAGCTACAGCTCCATCCCATCTTCTCCAGCTGCTCCGCTATGTTCTGTAACCCTCCCCTACACTGTACTCTCACTGAAGGGATAGTTGTCTTTTTCATTTCTTCATCCCCTAAATCGCTAATATTACAGATCACATGGTAGATGTTTTCTTGCTCAGTTAAAAATGATAGCTGGTGGTGCAGGCCTGTCAGCCCAGCTACCTAGGAAGCTGAGGCAAGAGGGTCGCAAGTTCAAGCCCAGCCTGGGCAACTTAATGAGACCCTGCCTCAAAATAAAAATTATAAAGAACACTGGAAATATAGCTCAGTGGTAGGGGGCTCGCCTAGTATGTGCCACGCCCTGGGTTCAGTCACTAGTACTGAAAAAAAACAAAACAAAACAAGCATCCTTTGAAGGGCCAGTATATAACATTCCCTCTGCGTCTTTCACTGTTCCCCTGCTGATAGGCAGGCCATCTCTTCCTCTCCACCTACAGATAGCACTGAAGTCAGCATGCCCTGCCTTCTTCAGGCACATGCACATGGACATGTACTCCTCGGGTGAAAGTTCTAAGAGGTAGAATTCCTGGAACAAAGAAGGCTTCTTTTCCTAAATAATCATCAACATCACCAAAATGGCTTCCAAAGACTGTGGCGCCAGCCTGAGATCCTATTAATAATACCTTTTCCCGGGTGGCTTTTCCACAATGTGTTTCCAAAATAATCATATGTGGCTTTTTTCTGTTTTGATTTCAGGGAAAGAAGGGGGAAAGGTGATAATTAAGAGAAGTAAAAGGAGGTGCAGAAATTCACTCATTCTGTCAATCAGTTGATCATTCATTCATTCATTCAGTCGACGAGTCAGTCTTTTTCTAGTCATTGATTCCTTCTTAGGCCTGGTTCTAAATGCTGGGCACTTAAGACAAATGACACCTGCTATTTACCCTGGAGGATTTCATAGTCTAGACATAAATCTTAAATTCTTAATTCTTAAAATGCAGTAGTATAAAGGCACATGACAAGTAAATGCACACTATGATCCGAAATGTAATCCTAACCAGGAAAATATAGTTATAAAGAAAAACTTTAAGATTTTAGAAAACATTATTTTACATTCATTTAGTGTGTGTGTGTGTGTGTCTGTACACATGTGTGTGCAAGCCCACACATGTGGAGGTCAGGAGACAAGCCGCTGGAATCGGTTCTTTATGTCCACTATGTGAGACCTGGAAATTGAATTCAGGTCATTGAGCTTGGCTGCAAGTGACCCTGCCTGCCAAGTCATCCCAAAGGCCCAAGATTTTATTCCATTTATTATTTTTTAATGTGTATGAGAGTTTTGCCTACATGCATTTAAGTGCACCACCTGCATGCAGTGCCTACAGAGACCAGAAGAGGATGCTACATCCCCTGGAGCTGGGGTTTTAGATGGTTGTTAGCCACCATGTAGGTGCTGGGAATCAAATCCTGGTCCTCTAGAAGGACAGCAAATACTCTTAACCACTGAGCCATCTCTCCAGCCCCCACAAGATTTCATTTTAATGCATGGTTTCGTTTATCCCAGGCTGACCCTGAGCTCACTATGTAGCTGAGGATGACAGACGGATTAACGGATGTGCACCATCATGCCTGGTTTATTTGGTGCTGGGGATCAAAGCTAGGACTTTGTGCATGCTAGGCAAGTACTCTACCAACTGAGCTACATCCCTAACCCCAAATTGAAGATATTTGATGTGATTCAAATATGCTGCGTAGATTGAGTAACATATTGATATTAAATTTCCTGACTTAGATGGTTATAATGTTCTTGTTCTTAGCAAGTGCACATTAAAGTGTTTAGGGCGAAATGGACACACTTTCTCCACCTAACTCTTAAAAGGTTATGACTCTGCTTCCCTATGATTTGGGGCTGACCAGTGATGCTTCCTACGGTAATGAAAATGCTCTGCATGCATGCTGACAATGTAGGAGCCGATCACTGTCTCTGTCTACCAAGCCCTGAAAACGTGACAGACGTGACTGAAGACTTGAATTATTCTTTTTTTCTACCTCCGTGCAGTACCTACACAAAGGACATGTGAAAGTCTGGGTTTTTTCTGTACTTTTTCTCAAAGTTCAAATACTGTTTTTAAATTATATAGTAAATGTAATGCCATGAGAGGAGAATTGAAATTAAAACATTACTGAGATGCCTTTTCTTACAATTAAGCTATCAAAACTAAGTGAAATTGGTGCTGGGGCTCGAGGTAGAGCTCAGTGGTATGGTGCTTGTCTAGCTTGCTGTAGGCTCTGGGTTTGATCTCCAACACTACAATTAATTAACTGATTAAAATTTTAAGAGCGATAACTCAGTAGATAAGAGCACTTAGTACACTTGCAGAAGACCTGGGTTTGGTTCCCAGCACCCACATCAGGTAGCTAACAATCACCTGAAACTCCAGCTCTAGGGGATCTGATGCCCTCTTTTGGTCTCTGTGGCACCTGCATGCACATGGTGTACATACACTCATGCAGGGACACACCCATACACATAAAAAAAGTTTTTAAAAATTTATACTATCCAGGGATAAAGGAAAGGGCAATCTTAGGTGTTACTCTTAGCTGTAAAAAGCATAAAGCGTAACCTTTTTTTTTCTTTTATTTTTGAGACAAGTTGTCACTGCACAATCCTGGCTGGCCTGGAACCTACTCTATAGACCAGGCTGGGCTTGAACTCACAGAGATCAGCCTGCCTCTGTTTCCCAAGTGCTGGAAAGTATGCACCACCATGCCAGGCTGAAAAGCATAACCTTTTGAATGTATCCTACCTAGAGAAATGCTTGCACAAGTACATGAAAAAACTCCTAAGGATGCTCACAGCAGCTTTATTTGCAGTAGCAAGAAATTGGCAATGTTCAAAGTGTTCAACAAGAAGATGATGGTTCATCGTTCAATATATTTTGCTTTGCTCTTATTCTGGATTATGCTAAAGCTCTCCAAAGGACTGAGACAAATATGCAGTAACATGGAAAAGATGTCCAAGTTAGATCAGCAATGGAAAGAAAAAGAGCAGTTTGCAGAGTAAAATGTCTAGCCATGATCCTCTTTAAGGATGATTCAACTTAAGGTTTTTCCTTCTTCTTAATCACGGTACAGATGCACATGTACCCCTATCTCCATTCTGAGCTCCCCCCACCCACTTTCAGGGCAGTTTCAATAGTTTGCATGAGATAGTCAACACTTTATTATCAAATGGGTTTTGTGTTAGATGATCGTGCCCAAATGTAGGCAAATGTTCAGAATAGGCTAGGAAGCTGGGCATGGTAGCAAACCTGTAATTCTAGCCCTTGGGATAATGAGGCAAGAAGATCATGCGTTCGAGGCCAGTCTGGGCTATGGAATGAGAGAAAGGAGGCAGGAAGAAGGCAGGAAGGCAGGAAGGCAGGCTTGTCTATAATGTTCCTGGATTAGGTAAATTAAGTGAAGTTTTGACCTATAGTATTTTCAATTTACAAGGGATTTATTAGGACACAGCCCCTCATAAGTTAAGCAGTATCTATAGCATGATTGTACTTTTCTTCTTTTTTTTTAACTTTTACAAAAACTTTATTGAGAATTTCATGCATCCATATAAGGTGTTTTGATCTAATCCATGCCCACTCCCTCCCCTCCAAAATACCCCCCTCTGAAGAGGTACCCCTAAAATCTTTTAAGACCCCAAATAATTGTAGCCAGTTTCTGGGCTAAAAGTCAAAATGTCCTTGGACCTGTTAGCAACACACTCTGTTCTAAAGGCCAAAAATGTCAAAATGTCAAAAGTATTTGGGAGCTTGTATCTACGATTGCATTTTTCAATGAAAACACTGAAACTACACACAGGCACACAAACACACTCTCACACACAAATGTACACATACACTTTCATATACATATACATGCACACAGACACACATATACACAGATAAACATACAGTCACATACATATACACATATACACTCTTATACACACATACATATACACAGACATAGATTCATATACATATACACACACACACATGCACAAACACAAGTTCACACATATATTCGCTCATATGAAGCAGGAACTGTTTGGAAAAACACACATGAAACAGTTCCTAAACCACTCAGAAATTCCTAGAGTCCTGTGGAGAGACCACCCAGCTCTATCTCTTGAGTCCCCTGGTCCTCTCTGAGGCACCTTGTGCTGTAGAAACAGGGGGACCTCTGGCCAGCCAAAAAAACAAAAAAATCCCCAAAGCAGTACCTATCTCTTAGTTAGCTGTACCTCTGAGCCTGAACCACCAACTCTTCAGGAAGTGGGAAGCGGGAAGTGTCCCCCTCCAGCCTCCATAGCAGCCATACCCCTCCCCATGAACACTGGACCTGGGGGCAGGCAGGGTCATTACCGAGTTCCAATGAAGGGAGTGTTTATTATTGTTGCCGGTTTGATGCTGATCCCAAAAGGACCTAATCAACAGGTAATAAGACCTCCCGGGAGCAATTAGAAACCTCAGCTTTAACCCTGCTGTAACCGCAGGACAGAAGGCAGCAGTCACTGAGGTAGTGCGTCCACACGCTGCAGGGACTCCTGAGACCAGGACACCCAGAGAGCAGCGAGGGCCATGCTGACAAGTAGTCTAAGAAGGGAGGCTAGAGGGAGCGAGTGTGTCCAAAGTTCAATTTACTTAATGATGTACCCTTTCCTCACTGCTACCTTCCTCCTCTCCTTCATCAGCCTCATGCTTAAGTGAAACCTGTACACGGGGTTCAAACATAAAGAAGCACGCCACAGCCAGGCAGGATGGTATGTGCCTATAATCCCAGCACTCAGGACACTGAGGCAGGAGGATCACAAATTCAAGACCAGCCTGGGCTACATAGTGAGTTCCAGGCGAGCCAGGGCTGTATGAGGTCTAGTGAGTTTCAGCTATATAATGAGAACTGTCTTGAATAATTATATAAATAGTATGGGCCCTTTCTTCAAAATGCCCTCAGCATGGGAATAAAGACTCCTTAATGCATCAAGAGTTATATACAGAACCGATCTGATGAGGGGACACATGGCCAACAGAGTCGGGAATAAGCAACCTTGCTGGGTGAGTCAGGGACAGGATAGAAAAGGGCCCTTTGCATTATGCAGCTGTGAGGTATCTGTTGTTTGGGCATAAGGCTTATGTTTCAGTGTTCAGCTCTAGTGTAGATCTCCTTTTGTCTTTGAAGGTGCTTTGTGTCCTTTTTCCTTGTTAATAAAGTTGGATGAAAATATATAAAATTAAACAATAATCATGTTTTAATACTTCAATAATTGCTTTTTTGCCGTTTTCAGTGATTTGCTCATCTGTCAACACTTAGATAGAAAGTTAGGCCCATCCATTAACAATGCTGATTAGGCCACTCTGAGAGACAACAGTGCCAGGAGCCAACTCATCACTCACACAGCAACCAAGTGCTCTGTTATGTAACTGTCACTTGAGAACACCCTTGGACCTGGACCCACTGAATCTACACAAGTGCACTAGCATTGTTGTTAAAGGACGGTCGATAAGTGTTTTGATTACTTAAACTTTCCAAGGCAAGGCCCCCATGACAAACGATGAGGATAAGAAGACAGTCATTATTACTCAGGCCAAATTGGCCCCCACCTTTTTTCCAACTCACAGAGAATTGCAACAGCCTCTCTTATTGTTGTGCAAGATTTTGCATTTTTCAAAAACTAACTGCAAATGTCATGTTAGATGGGTCAACTGATTTAACCAGACTCAAGAGCACAGCAAAGCCAGTGGAACTGGATGGCAACATGGTAGCCATCTCATGGCTCAACCTGTTATGTCCTTTGAGGAACATTTGCAATTAGAGGAGAGTTTGTCCACTTCTAACTTGCTTAACCCTAGTATCTCATCTTTCTGGAACAAGAGTTCTAGAAACCAAAACCTACAAAAGCTAGTGCACATTTGAAGTCTTCTTTTGAGCTGGTAGACAGGTTCAGTGTCACTAGATTTATTTTTTTTTAAAGAATGTTAAATTTGCTAAATTCTTTGGATACTTATTTCTCAATTCAACCATTCCTGTAAACTCTGGCACCAAGGTGGAAAAAAAAATATATGTAACAAGATAAGATCTTTGCCCCTGTGAAGCTTGTGCTCTAACTGGAAAGAGTCAGAAATCACTGGGACTCCATAGGAAGAATCTGGCAGTTGCTGGAGTTTGGAAAGTTAAAAGGAGAAGCTGTTAACATGTCATGGGGACGAAGGGTCTGGAAAGGTTACAGGACAATGTGAGAAGAAATTGTCCCTGATGGAGAAAATGTTGTGGATCGGGGACTGGGGTTCCAAGCAGGGATGCAATGAACAGAGGTTGGAGATGGTAAGTCAGAAGGCATCCAGGGCAAAGGGGAGGATAGGGAAGCAGAGGGAAGACTGGATCCAGAGACCTCTCAATCCTAAAGCTCTTATTGGTCATGAAACAAAATGACTTAGAAAGCCACAGCGAATAATATTTTTAATTAACAACAATAGCAGTCTGTTTAACAATAAAGTGTCCTGGGATATATTGGAGTAAGTGATATACTGAGCGCAGTGAATGCCTGGGAATAATGACCAGATATTTCACAGTCCTGTTTCTCTTGAGGACACTTGCATCATCTCCTGCACTCTGAAAATGGTCCAGTGACATTTGGCAGGTACCTGCCTTCAGGGAGTTCACTGTCAAATGAAGGATACATTTGTATTTGATCACTCAACCATATGATGATGGAAGCTAACAAAATGCCATGGGGGACAGGTAGAGGCACAGAAGAGCAGGAGGGAGGAGTAACCAGGGAAAGCTTCCTGAGGTCAGTGACATTTGAGCTGTATGTTGAAAGTTAGCCACACTAAGAGGAAGTAGAGTCCATTCTATACCTAAAATCCACAAGTTGTTCCTCTAGAGAACCTTTCTTTCTTAAAATATTGTATTTATTGTTTTTATTTTATATATATGAGTATATTGCCTACATGTGTGTAAGTGCACCCAGTTCATGCAATGCCTACGGAGGTCAGAAGGCATTTGATTCCCCTGGAATTGGAGTTACTGACGGTTGTTAGCTGTCATGTAGGTTCTGGGAACCAAACCCAGGTCCTCTGCAAGAACAACAAGTGCTCCCAACTGCTGAACCATCTTTCCAGCCCCTTAGAGAACCTTTCTGTCTCTATGCTTTTAAATCACTGAGCCTGTGACCATGATCCAGCCTACCTTCACTAGTAAATATTCCTCCAGATATCACAAAAAGAAAATGTTCTCACTTCTATCCTGAGTGATTGCACAGTGACCATATGTGAATCCCTAAGAAGCAACTAATTCCAAGTATAGAGACTGAACATATCACGTTTCCCAACTATTGTGACAGTTGTTCTGGCATCTGCCCTTCTAGAGACTTCCTAACACTCCAGGTGGAGACAGGCACACTTCATAGCCTGCCATACTAATTTCACTTTGTTCCAAAGGGTCTGGCCAGTTTTTCTTCCACGACTACCAACACTTGTGGTCCATATGAAGCCATGAGCCACAAGACAAGGAGATTGACAAGAGGAATCAAGAACTTTCTGTTAACTCAGGATTTGGGCCAAGTCATTGAACTACTGGCCTTGGTTTCAACATATTTCTCACAGTAACTTCCAGAATAAGCCAAGTTTGAGCTAAAGATTTGAAAAGATGGTGTGTATAAGAATGTTCTGGGAGTCTGCCTAGCCACAGGTTCTTGGCCCTGATAAATAGACATAGTATTAAACTGACTCATAATGGCATCGTTATACCCATAGATTAGTGCATCTCTCAACTCTCACCAGAGAGGGTTCTTCTTGCAGCAGATGGTGATTCACACAGAGATCTACAAATGGTCAACGTGCAGAAAATAGGAGACCACAGAGTACTTGACCCTAAATGGGGCAACTGTATCACACCCTCTTATCCCAAGGCTCAGGGATCAATGTAGAAGGGGTGGAAAGACTGTAAGAGCCAGAGGCGGTAGATGAAAAAAAAGACAACACAGAGTAGTTGCACATATGAACCCTCGGCACTTATGACAGCATGCACAAGCCCTGTGCAAACATAAGGGGTCCAGCAAAGATGGGGGACGTAGATAGGAAGCACCAGCCCTAGCTGGGGATATGTTGGCATTTGATGGGTGTTAGGAAGGGGAGTCAGTTTTCCATACTGATGTGATGCCCCATAAATTGACCAAGAGATAGACCCACACCCAAGCACATTTGGGGAACATAGACTCAATAGGCCTTTAAAAAAGGACAAATAATAATAAATAGCATGAAGCTGGGGATGTTATAAGGTGGGTGTGAAGAGGAGGGAGGGGATCTGAATATGACCAAAATACATTGTATATAGTTCTCAAATTGGTAAAAGTATTTTGAAAGTTAAAGTACAAAATCGTAAATAATAATACAAATTGAAAATACAGAAAAAGCTAAACAATTTAAAAGTGAAAAATAAACACCATGAACTAGAAAAACAAGAATGCTCTGTAGAAAAGTACATAAAAGGAGCTACTGTTTTACAAAGCCCAGCAACAGTCTGGGTTTAGAACAGTCTTAGAATCATCTGGGCCTTCTGATTGGAACAGAAAAAGAGATGAGACATAATCCCCACCCCAAGAGTTCATGGACTCACAGAAGAATTCAGATACAAAACCAAATGAACTTTAATACAATATCGAAGTGTATAACAGAGGGAGGCTCGGAGAGCTGTGGAAACAAGAATGAGGAAGTGACTGATTCTCAGCAAATATCTTTGTGCGGGCCACCTATGGGGAGCAGGAGGCCTAGGACAGACAGGGAGTCTGAGGGCACAGGTCTTGCTGATGTAGAGGAGTGGGGTGGTTCTAGTTTGCAGTTCTCAACTGTGAATAACACTGGGAGTTCCAGCAGAGACCTGGGACACACTTGGCCTAGGATTATGAACCTCATCCGATTGAATGGGGAGCCAGTGAAGAGCTCTACAAAGATACAAATGTAGGGCTACCAGGACCCTACCAGTAACTACCAGGTTACTATTTCTTGGGCACCTAACATGTGCTCTTCAAAAGCACTTAAGTACATCTGTGGGGGGGGTTTCTCCTGACTTTCACAGCACTTTATAAGAGGGGGCTATTAATGCTCTCCTTTCACAGAAGATGAAAGTGAGGCTTAGAAAGGTTAGGATCTTCCCCAAAGTGCAAAAGCTGGGGATCTAACCTCAGGCTGCCTGGCGTGTTTTTGCATTTTTTTGTGTGTGTTTAAGTCTTTTTTTTACATTGTATTTATTATTTGTATTTTATGTGTATGAGTGTACTGCCTGCATGTATGTGAGTGCACCTGTGTCATGCAATGCCGTGGAGGTCAGAAGAGGGCTTCAGATTCCCCTGGAACTAGAGTTAAGGACAGTTCGTAGCTGCCATGTGAGTACTGGGAATTGAACCTGGGTCTTCTGCAAGAAGAAGTCAGTGCTCTTAACCACTGAGCCATCTCTCTAGCCCCTTGTGTGTTTAAGTCTTAGCAAATGGAGATAAATTGAAGGACAGAAATACCAAAGAGAGAACTACTAACCATGCTTGGTGTTGTGAAAATGTTTCAAAGGTTGAAAAGCATATACAAACATCACTACCTGTCAGTAGTTGAAACTGAGATTAAGAAATTCACTGATTCAGTACTTGGGAGGCAGAGGCAAGCAGATCTCTGTGAGTTCAAGGCCAGCCTAGTCTATACAGTGAGTTCCAGGCCAGCTGGGGCTACAGGGAGACTTTGTCTTAAAAAGACGAAAGAAAAAGAAAGAAAGAAAGAAAGAAAGAAAGAAAGAAAGAAAGAAAGAAAGAAAGAAAGAAAGAAAGAAAGAAAGAAAGAAAGAAAGAAAGAAAGAAAGAAAGAAAGAAAGAGGGAAGGAAGGAAGGAAGGAAGGAAGGAAGGAAGGAAGGAAGGAAGGAAGGAAAGAAGGGAAGGGAGGAAGGGAGGGAAAGGAAATTCACCTGTTCAATTCAACAAATATTTTGTTGAAGCACCACTGTTGTGCAAGGCCTGCTAATAAAAAGCAAAGGTAACTTAGGAAGAAACTCCCTATAGTTTCAAGTCAAGCAGAAAAAAGTAGGTAAATATACAGAGGTATATTCTAAAGCTTAGACAGAAAATAAGTGTTGGAAAAGAGGCAGGGTGAACCAGGAGTAAGGGGTAGAAGAAGCACAGGAGAGCCCTGAAATGGTTCCAAGTCTTTAATCTAGAGATGGCGAACGTGGAAGAAATGCTACTCAGGAGGAAGCCAACTCATGGGGCATATGTCAGGTAGAGAGAAGACAACTTGAGTGTTGAGGATTGAAGCCTGGGGATTGTAGAGCAGCAGTGTCATTAGTGAAAATAAAGAAGTCGTTTTGAAATTGAATTAGGAAGAAATGCTAAACTTTTGTGTGGCATAGAGATAGACTTTTCTTACAGGAGTAGTTCTCAGCTAGGGAAGATTTTTTTTTCCTTTTCTAAAATGAATTTTTGTGAATTTCATACAATATATTTTGGTCATATTTAGATCCCCTCCTGCATCTGAAGCTCCCTGATAGTGCCCCCCCATTCTGACATATGATTTGGCCTATTGAGCCACATTTCTGTCCCCAAATGTTCCTTGGTGTGAGTCCTTCCACAGGACCCTGGTCAACCTTATTGAAGTACAAGGAAATGTGAAAGTATATTTAATAGATAGATAGATAGATAGATAGATAGATAGATAGATAGATAGATAGATGTCTACAGAGTCACATTTGTGTTCCCAAATGCCCTTCAGTGTGAGCCCATCCACTGGAGCCTGGTTAACCTTCCAAGAGTCCCACTCTTAAGACTCTTCCCCTCCCAGCAGGCATTGGTTGCTAATAGTTCCTCAGGTAGGGTTATAGTTTCTTGCCTACTTCCCCATGTCTTTACTGGGATTGTGTCTGGCTTGAGCTTACATGTGCATGATGTCACCACTGCTATGAGTTCATATGAGTAAGTTAACTACGGAAGATTTTTTTAACCCCCCAGAGAATATTTGGCAATGTCTAAAGACTTGTTTGCTGTTGTCACAACTCGTGCATGGGATTATAGATGCTACTGTCACCTAGTGGGTAGTGGCCACAGGTGCCACTACAATGCATGGGGGAGACCTCCCAACAAAAGAGTGATTGGCCAAGACATCACCTACAGGGCCAAGTTTGAGAGACCTTGTGTTAGATTTCTTCCCCTAAGTGTGACCTAAACGTGTCATAGGAAAGTGGAGAGGGATGGTGAGATGGCTCAGTGGATAAAAACACCTGCTGCTGCCAAACCTGAGAACCCAAGTTCAAGCCCTAGAAGCCATACAAAAATATGGGAGAAATAGTGCATGCTAATAACCCCAGGGATAATGATATAAAAGACAGAAACAGGCAGATCCCTTCAGCTTGTGGGTAGCTAGCCTGGTCTACTTGGTATCTCAAACAAAAGGTGGAAGATGCCTAAGGACCAATATTTGGGGTTGTCCTGTGACCTCCGCGTGTACACTGTGCATGCATTCTACCCCCACCCCCACAGACATGCATACACACACACAGACGCACAGACGCACACAGACATACACACACATAAACACATAAAAGAAAGTGGATTAAAAAAAGAGCTCGCAGACCATTAGCAACTATATTACATTCCAATACATATAGTCCTGGTGATTTTTTTTTAATCCTTAGGAAGGGTAACAAAGAGCTTTGTTAGAAGGTTCCAGAACGCCCACCTACAATGCCTACATTCAAGACTCTCAAAGTGCTAATTCCTCTTTGCTTGGACCCTTTCTTTCTCCTATCAACACATGGGGAGAGAGAGACTTCCAATTCTGCCTATTCTTTGCTCCATATACCTACAGTAAGGGAAGCCTTACAGAATGCCACCCATCAGAGCCATACAATCCAACAGCACCACTCCTGACAGAGTGATACTCTCTGAGCTTGCTGAGTGATTGTGAGAGTCCAGAGGCCCATAAGAAGCTCTGACTCAGTAGATTTGAATAATCTCATTCATTCATATATTTAATATTGTGAGAAGTGGGGACAGACCATGGACCACCTTGTGATAAGCGGGATGGACCATGGACCACCTTGAGAGGCTTGCTCTAATGAGGCAATGGATGGAGAAGAGAAAAGTGAAGCAGAGAAGTCTGGTGCAGTGGTCAGGGAGAAGGCAGGCAGTGCTCAAAACTGACAGGATTCAGAATAGATGGGCTGTGATGGGTAGGAAGTGAACAGGGGAGTGAGAGAAGCCAGAAGTTCCAGGGAAGGCCATAATGTGTCCTAAGAACAGATACAGAGCAGCAGGCAGGAGCTGAGGGCCAGCTGTTTACCTTCAGAATCCATTCTTTAGAAAATCCTGGGCATTGAATTCCAACCTGTAAATGGGAAAAGTGGGAGATATTCTCTTTAAGTGGGATAATGGAGCTCTTTTGCATTCTGTCACTTCCTGCTATTTGTTTTTTTTGGGGGGGTTGCTTTTTTTATTTTATGTGTATGAGTGTAATGCTTGCATGTAGATAGGTGCACTTGTGTTGTGCAATGCCCATGGAGGTCAGAAGAAGGCATAGGATCCCCTGGAATGGAGTTACAATTATTAGCTCCCATGTGGGTGCTGGGAATTGAACCCAGGTCCCCTGCAAGAGCAGCTAGTGCCCTTAACTGCTAAATCATCTCTCCAGCCCCTTTTCCTGCTATTTCTTAGAGCCAAATTCTGCCAGTTCCCTGGTAGTCCAGACCAAAGAGAAAAAAAAGCACACCCATTGGTTCATGTCATGTCAACTCTTGAGACTACTGATGATGATTCATTCATCTGAAATGCTTTTTCTTAGTCTCTAGCATGGGTTATAGACTGTTCTAGAATATGAGTAGTATGCTTGGATTATCTAGCTGCTGTCTCCCTGTCTCTGTTCTGTCCATTCATTCTTTTCTCATGGGCCCAATTCTCAGAAAAGAGGAAAAGGAGAAAAAAAAATGGAAGGAAACTCAGTCAATTTGACTACTTGGTTTTAGTACGCAGTTGGAGGAGCCCCAAGGAATTGTCCACAGCACATCCCGAGGCTTTCCTGTAAGCATCCTTCATCTGAACTCACCTTCACTCCTGCCTTCATGTGCAATGGGCTGGCTACTGTGGTGAGCTCCTGAACCTATCTTCATTCTCAAGTCCTCAGGACAGTGTTTCCGGGGAGGGAAATCCTACTGTAGCCAGAAGCAGAAGTTCCACCCAGAAACTACCAAGGCCTGGCAGAGGCTCATGACAGACTTCACAATGCAGGATAAGTTAACATGCAACCATCCCTGGTTCTTCTCTACCCCCACTCCACATCTAAGTTTACCTCTTAATATTCTCCAAATGCTGCTGGGTTAAGAACCTGGCTGGCTAGTGTGTGACAAACATAAAATAAAAACTCTGACAACAAAAATTACTATTCAAAGTAAAGTATTATTTTAGGGTGACATTATTTTTCAAATTCACATTTTCCATTTGTTATTACATGTAGGAGTTCTGTGAACACACAGATAAGAGGATACAATAGATATTTGACAGTGTAGTGCTCAGAGTATTTGCATATCCAAGAGATTATTTCAACAAGTATACTTAGACTGACCCTATTAACCATTCACAATATTTTGTCTTGAATCCAATTCACACTCTATAGACATGTCCAATTCGTATTTCAGCTCTTATGCTGTTTTCCCTCTCAGACTCTGTATTAGGAAATAAATCCATAACATCAAATTTCATGACAACATCTGCTCTGGCTGACATGATTTGAAAGGGAATTTCACTCATCCCAGGTTATTCTGTCTCTTAATTTGTTCTTTGGCTTACCTGAGAAGCAGCTTGTTCTATCAAATCCAGTGTTGAAAGTACAAGTTACTGATGCAGAATTCATAACCAATACTGGCTTTGGCAATGCTGGGGGCAGTGACTGTAAGAGTCCTCTGAAGCCATAGTAGGACAGGATGGCTAGACAGGAATTCCCAGGCAAGAATGGCTTTGCAACTTGTACCTAGACCAGATCTGCCAAGGCAACTCAGAGTATATTATATACAATAACTTTTTAATGAAGACAACCTGATGGTCAAAATATAAGGAGCTGAGAAGATGCTCAGTAAGTAGAGCACTTGCTGGGCAAGCATGAGGACTGAAGTTCATACCTAGAAACCTATGTAAAAGACAAGTGGGCAGGGCAGCCTGGCTGTAATCCCAGAATGCAGGAGGTGGAGACGGGATTCTCAAAGCAAGCTGGCTAGCCAGACAGGCCAAAATGGTGAGCTCCAGGTTTAGCATTATACCCTACCTCAATGTATAATGTGGAGAGTGATCAAAGAAGACACAACATCCACCTTGGGCCTCCATACACACACACTCACCCCCACACACACAGGCACCCACACATGTGAACACACATAGACATACACATACATAACACACACAGACGTATGCACATATATGCACATATATGATATGGATTTGAATAATGCTGTTCATAACAGCATCATTCCAATAGCCAAAAGGTAGAAATTGCCCATCAACAAATGAATGGATAAATAAAATGTACATACAGGGGCTGGAGAGATGGCTCAGTGGTTAAGAGCACTGTCTGCTCCTGTAGAGGACCCGAGTTCAGATCCCAGCACCCACATGGTGGCTAACAACTGTCCATAACTCCAGTTCCAGGGGATCGGATATCCTCTTCTGACCTCCTCAGGCATTGCACAACAGGGGTGTCCTTACATACCTGTAGGCAATATGTTCATACACACACACAAATAAAAATAAATAAAAATAAAATGTACATACAGTGGAATATTGATTGGTTCACATAAAAAAAATGAAATTCACGCGCATGCTCTAACAGGGATAAGCCTTGACAACAGTATGTTCAGTGAACTATGCCAGGCAGAAAGGAACAAATATTGTATAATGCCATTTATACGAGCTATCCAGAAAAGCAAATCCAAAGAGAGAGAAAGTGGATTAGAGGTTTCCAAGGACAGGAGCTGAAGTGGAGGAGGGAGGAGGAACTTATTGCTTAATGAGTACAGAGTTTCAGTTTAGGGTGATGAAAACTTTTAGAATTAGAGAGTAGTGAAAGTTGCACAATGTCCTAAAATGTGATTGATGACCTTGAAGCATACAGTTAAAAGTTGTTAAATGGAGGGACCAAGGAAATGCTTAGTGAGTGGGTAAAAGGGCTAGCTATGGCTGATGATGTAAGGTCAATCCTGGAACCCAGGTGAAAAGCCAGATGCAGTGGCACACATCCCTAATCCCAGCACTCCTACAGCGAGATGGGAGAGGGAGACGGGAGAACTGCCCAGAAGTCCATAGGCCAGCTAGCACAGAGTATGCAGCCAAGCAGCAGAAATGAGAGACCCCGCCTCAACCAAGGCAGAAGGAGAGAACTGGCTCCTGAAAGTTACCCTCTGACCTCTGCACCTGCACCATGGCACAAGTGCACATGAGAACACACACACACACACACCAAAGTAAAGCAAAAATGATTGGGGGCTGGAAAGATGGCTAAGAGCACTGACTGTTCTTGTAGAAGACCTGAGTTTGAATCCCAGCACCCACATGGCAGCTAACAACCATCCATAACTCCAGTTCCAGAGGATCCAAAGACCTCTTCTGGCCTCCACAGGCACTGCATGACATGAGTGTACTTACATACATGTAGGCATAACACTCATACTCATAAAATAAAAATATACATAAAAATGTTTAATTGATTTTTAAAAAACCAAAGTGAGGGGCTGGAGAGATGGTTCAGTGGTTAAGAACACTGATTGCTCTTGCAGAGGACCCAGGTTTGATTCCCCGCACCCACATGGCAGCTAACAACTGTCTGTAACTCCAGTTCCAAGGGATCAGACAGCCTCTTCTGTCCTCAGCCGGCACTGCACAACACTCATACACATAAAATAAAAATAATAAATAAAATGTTTTTTTAAAATCCAAAGTGATTAAAATGATTGGCTATGCCATATATATTTCCCCATTGTGATTATTTTTACACACACACATATTTATCCAGTAATGCCGAAAGCCAGATAATCTCATTGAAAAGACTCATGAAGGGGGCTGGAGAGATGGTTCAGCAGTTAAGAGCACTGTTTGCTCTTGCAGAGGACCTTTCGATTCCCAGCACCCATATGGCAGCTAAGAACCGTCCTTAACTCTAGTACCAGGGGATCTGATGCCCTCTTCTGAACTTTGTGAGCATTGCACAACATGGGAGCGCTAAGATACGTGTAAGTGATATGCTCATACAAATAAAATAAAAATAATAAAATATTCTAAAGAAAGACTCATGGAGGTAGATGAAACAGCAGCAGCCATGCCATCTCTGCACTCTGAAAGTACCATAAGTTGGCCTTTTCCTCCCGCCTCATCTCCTCTATGGATGTGGGTGTTTGTTTATAGCACATACCCATGGCTGCGTTTCAAGATCTCATCATCTATGTTTGGGGCAAAGGTGCCAGCCTTGTTTGGCTGAGGTCCCTCTGTGCCAACATGCCTGACACAAGATGAGCCTCAGGGAGCAAGCTTGCTTGCCTGCAATGCTTCTGCCTAAAGGAAGAGATTTCACACAATGTCACATTTTTCTGCCTTCTCCTGCCTGTTCCTCCCACCATCCTAGGCTTGGCTTCTGCTCCTTACTACATAACAGGAATCCTGTGTTTTCACTGGTTTGAGAAAAGTGATGGGGTGCTGGAAGAGCCTGTGGAAGATAGGGTGTCTTCTAAGCCTGCTGGCCGAGAAGAACCCTACCAATTTTCGGCCACCAACTCCTACCTGCCATTATCTCAAAAAAGCTACTTTCTGGAACCATTTTGGGGAGCTCAAAGCTGGTGTAGGCAGCAGAAGCAGTCAGGAGGGCAATAAAGCAGTTTCCAGATCCACAGGGGACTGTATCCACATTCCCCACCAGGTGTTGGGAGTAGGGCTAGAGTCAAGTCCAACCTTCTTGGCCCAAGGCCAGTGTTTCCAGGCCTCTTTCTACCCTTAGCTCCTTCCAGTCATCTTTCCAACCAGAAGCTTGTTAACTTTTCCTGTGCTCTTGTTCCGATTTCAAGGCCCCCTCTGTGTGTTAAACTTCAAAGAAACTTTTCAGCCCCAAGTGCAATGCTGTATAACAAGTAGACGCCCCAAATGGCTCTGTTGAAAGTGATTTGTTCACATAAAGGGAGTGGGACACGTTATCCCCCGCCCCTTCTTTCCAATAAAATTACATTTGTGTGCAGATTCAGTTGCTTGATATCAATCCTAAAAAATTTTAAAGATGAAAAACAGAACCGCCACACAATATTTAAAACGTAAAATGATTACAAAATGGCACCCAGCCAATGTTTATGAATCATTGAATATGATCATAAAATCATAAAAAATAATCACCAAAAGGTAAATAAATTACCCAGCTTACTGCTTATTTTCACATAGGGTCTGACACAAAAGCTGCAGCCGTGAATGATTTATACCTGTTTTAACAATAATACTCATTTTACTGAAAGATGGTCAGCACTTGTGCTGCTGCGGGCAACATGCCAGTTGTCGAAAGGTTAATGTTTCAGCAGCAATACATTAAATTATGAATAATACCGGTCCCAAAATGGAAGGTTATTAGCTCAGTATGCTTAATTAGCCCAGCTAGAACTTGGCTATCAAATAGCAGTGCCCATTACCCAGGCAGGAGCAATGATGGGGGATGTGGTACAGTGGAGATGCTAATGGTTCAGGTAGAGGGAGGCGGTGTGTGGGTGTGTCTTTTACTTTCATGGGTGAACATTAGGAGAGGCATCTCAGAAGCTGGTTTTCAGGATTTTGGACCTTTCTGTGGTGTATCTTGGGAACACTTCTTAGCATGAAAGGGAAAACATTGTAGGGAGGAGCTTGGTTCTCAGTGCTATCCCCCCCGACACACACACATACACACATTGTGATCTGGTTCCACATCTCCTGACTGCTTCTAAATCTGGGTCCTGATAAAGTCATAAAAGGTACCACACATAGGTGGGGAGACCAGCAGCACTCCTCCAAAACATGTATTTATCAAACAGCTACTGTATTACAAAGTAGGTGACAGAAGGGCTGGGTAGCTCAGTGGTCAAGAGACTGTGCTGCTCTTGCAGAAAACTTGAGTTCAGTTGCCAGCACCCAAGTTAGGAGGCTCGCAATAGCCCATAACTCCAGATCCAGAGGATCTGACACCCTCTTCTGGCCTCCGTGGGCACCAGAACTTATGTATACATAACACACGTGCGTGCGCACGTGCACACACACACACACACACATTATGATAATAATAATAAATCTTAAAAAAAAAACAGTAGGTAACATGTATAGCTGAAGGCTATATAACAAGAAACAGTGCCAGACAGGAGAAACCTTCTTTTGAGTTGTTGGCCAGAGTAGACTCCCAAAATGCCACAGTCCTAGATTATCTCCCACAACTTAAAGGTAAGACTCCATTGCTGAAGAGAGGATGTACTTTGGACACAGGACTTGGGGCAATGGAGATGGAACTGACCTGGCAGTCTCTTCCCTGAAGGTTAGCTCTCATAGTTTTGGAGGACACTATGCAAGATGCTAAGGAAGGACATCAATTCATGGTCCAAACCCAGCTTTAAGGCCTTATAACCACAACAATCAATAACTGGCACAGCAAACTATATTGGAGCAGTAGTGGTACTTTTATCTTGGGGGTAATCAACAGCTACCTAATTGGACTTAAAGCCTGCTCAAGGGGAGGAAACTCATGTGTGGTACTATAAGCATAGACAAATGTACATGGCTGGAGAGGTTGTAGATCTTAGAGAAAACCCAAAAGCTGTCACATCCCTAGACAAAGGTAATTTCTTACTATGTGCTGTATATGGATTATATTTACGACAAATATACCCGTCACCACTCATCAAAAAGTTTCTTTTGCAACAGATGAAGACTATTACAGAGTTCCACAACTGGTTTCACAGAGAATAAGTGTCTATGAAATGCCCAACCCTAAGTGATACATCTACAATGGAAACTCTACACCTAAGGCTCATGGAGCATAGTGGACCAAGGGGTAGAGAGAACACTGCTGCATCTCTCAGCTCTCATCAACAAAACTCCCTCATGCAACAGAAGGCAAGAAACACAAAAGGCCATAGATGGTCAAAGTGTAAAGAATAAGAGTCTGCAGAGTGTGGGTCCTTAGATAGGATTCATATTAAACTTCACCCACCCAGGGCTCAAGGAGTGTTGTGGAAGAAGGGATGGAAAGATTGTAAGAGCCATGGGAGGAGGTGAATGACCATATGGAAACAGAGTCTTACAGGCTCCTGGGACCTTGCTCATATGAATCTACAGCAATGGTGTCAACATGCACAAGACCCGTGCAAACTCAAGCAGACAAAAACCTATCATAGAATTGGGAAAATGGGCATCAGGCCCCAATTGTAACCGGAGAACTATTGGCAGCTGATTATTACTGGGTGAAGGAGAGCTGATCTTCTTTAAGGCAGTGACTCTAGATAGGCTGACTAGACACTGGTGGATGACTTGCACTGAGGGATGTCTGGGCACACTAATTTGACTTGATAGGCCTTACAGAGTGCATGAAGTCTGGTAGGGAAGGGGTTGTGGGAGGGTGTAGATGGGGGATGGGGCATAAAGATGATTAAGATGTTTTGTATGAAATACACAAAAATTCAATAAAAATATACAAAAAAATTGGTAACAGAGTGATCAACTACCAAGTTAACCAACTATGCAATTGTTGCATTAATTGCAGTCATGTGACTACAATGAAGGACTAGTTTAGAATGTCTATACCTAGCCTGGAGTTGGTAGGATATATCCCAAGCTAGTATCAAACTTGCTATTGCTGTGTAGCCAAGGATGACCTTCAACTTCTGATCCTCATGCCTCTGCCTCCCTAGTGCTAGGATTACAGGCACATGCCACTGTCTCGTTTATGAGGTTCTAGGGATTGAACCTGTAGCTTCCTGCATGCTAAGCAAACACTTTACCAACTGAGCTACTCTTCCACCCCTTGTTTTTTTTTTTAAAGGGAGCTTCCAAGGAGACAATAAAGAAATCATGTCATATAGCCAGAAAGAATTGTGCCAGAGAAAGGGTAGGCATTGCTAAAAGGAGCAGTGGATAAGCATTTCCGTCTTAGGGCCATAAGAAAGCTACTGAGGGGCTAGAGAGATGGCCTAGCAGTTAAGAGCACTGACTGCTTTTGCAGAGGGCCCGGGTTCGATTCCCAGCACCCACATGGCAGCTAACAACCTTCTGTAACTCCAGTTCCAAGGGATCTGATGCCCTCTTCTGACCGCAGGCATTGCGCAACACAGGTGCACTTACACACATGCAGGCAATACACGCATGCACATATAATAAAAATAAAATATATAAAAAAGAAAGCTATTGAGTACCAAGCATGTAGAAGGATGTGTACCGATGTGTGTGCGCATGTGGATATCTCTGTGATCACAACTCTGTCCTCTGCCCATCCTGGCATCACCCTGCCAGGTATTCTAGATTAAACTCCAAATTTGTAGTTAGGAGAAGCTCCGGGACCCACCCAGGCCATGCCAGCTCCATCTGCTAGCACAGAGCTGTCTGCAGCACCGCCCAGTCCTACTTAGTGCTATTAGTAGCTTGTTTTCCTAAGCCCTAAAATTCATTTTCTTTTCCCGCCTCGCTTCCAGAAAAATAAATAAAAAGTGAACACATCACTCATTTAAGACGAGGAATGGAATTTAGGTTGCGTTTTTCTTTCTATTTTTATGATTAGTTAGAATTTTCCTGGGAACACCGCCAGGAGGGCATTACAGTGAGATAATGTCCTGTATTTAATCAGTGCTGCAATGGCGAACTGCGTTCGGTGGGGAAAGGCCGAGTTAACGCATCCGTTTCTGTCTTGTCTGTTTTCAGGAGACAACCAACCACTTGGCCCAAGATGAAGATGAGGCTGAGAGATGGCAGGGCTCCAGGCTGGTGTGATGGCCCTCAAGTGAACCGGGTGAAACCGTGACTCCATCTCCTCTTCCAGGACCTATCAGTCCTGAGAGTCCAGGCATCCCCAAAGAAGCTAAAAGCAAAGGGCCCCCACGCTGACCAAAGTAATCAGCTGTGGCTCTGCATCCACTGGGCCCTTCCAGTATCTTCCTCTGCAACTGTCTGATGTCTGCTGGCTGAGGCACACTTCTGGCTTTCAAATCAGCATCTATCCCTCCTCCCAACCCAGACACAATGGGCAAAGGGAAGCACGAGGCCTTTAAGTGAAGTTGGAAGTGAGTACCAGGTAGGAACAGACATCTCCTTAGCTCTGCATGTATGCGCATTGTTTCCCCTGAGAACCTCTGTAAGTGAGAGCTGCTGGCTTGCAGCTTGTACCAGAGCTGGTCTTCCTGTCAGCGTTGTTCTTGTGGTCATCAGTTGCTTGCTCCTTCAGTGGCTGCTGAAAGGAAGCACCTGGAAGCGGTAAAATAGGATATCTTAGAGAGACGTCCTAGAGAGATGTCTGAAAGGAAAGAAGAAGACAAAGGTCCAAGGGAAAAGGAGAAGGGCTTTAACGAGGGGGAAGGGCACATGAGTCTAGGTGGATGGCTGCCGATCAGCCTTTCTCGGCAAAGAGCAAGGCGGCCAGGAAAGCAGGAGTTCAAGGGCACACAGAGCTTTTCCTATTTACTATTGTCCCCATTAAACTCCAAGTCTGCAGGAGCCGTCTGTTCAGGTAAAGGCAGCTGAAAGAACAGGATGCCCCAAGCAACCCATAAATAGCAGGGTGAAGACAGTGTTTATTACTTAGCCTTATGAAGCCCATATAAGTGCTCTCCCAGGGTGTGCGAGCGCAGGAGCGAGTGTGCGCCAGCAGCCCATGTGTGTGTCCTGGGAGTGGGAGTCCCAGACACAGTGTTCGCGCTTGGCTTGACTCTATGAAGGCGTCTATTTGATGGAACGTACCGGAACAAGTTCATAGTCAGCCCAGCAAAACTTTGTGGGGAGACAGAGCTTGCTTTTTCTCTTTCCTTTCCTGTTTGCCAAGAGAATAAGGCCTTTCTCTTCTCGGCTCTTTGCTCTCCCCAAAGTTGTCTCACGAGGTCATTGCCAGATGACAGGCTTCCTTTCAGTACAAGGTTCAGATGGAAACAATACTCTGTTTTCTGGGGGGCTGAGGAAAGTCTGGGCCTGACTAGTCAGCTCCAAATTTAAATGGGCTATTGTCTTAATAGGACTGGACTGATGGTTTCTTCAGACAGTTGGGGCTATGTGATACAAAACTTTATCATATGTGTGTGTGTGTGTGTGTGTGTGTGTGAGAGAGAGAGAGAGAGAGAGAGAAAGAAAGAGACCCAGAGATTTTTTTAAATCAATGCAGGATAGCAGAATATTGGTCTATGATCATTTGGTTTTAAGCCAGGCTGGGCCATTAACTAGCTCTCAAGTGACTTACCCTTCTTATCTAGACATTAATGTCCTTAATTTGGACTTATCTCACTGTAAGATACTTCCTGGGGGTAGGGGGTCGGGGGAGGCTAGAAAGAAGGCTCAGTCATTAAGAGCACTAACTGCTCTTCCAGAGGACCCAGATTCAGTTCCCAGCTGTTATGTGGCTGCTAACAACCATCAGTAACTCCAGTTCCAGGGGAACTGACACCCTCTTCTGGCTTCCACAGGTACTGCACACACGGTGCACTTATGTGCAGGCAAAACACTCATACACATAAAAAAATTAATCAAAAAAATATTTTTTTCAAAAAAGATATTACCAGGGCCTGAGGATGTAGCTCAGTCAGTCCAGTGCCCACCTGGCTTGCAGGAAACCCTGAGTTTGAGTCTCAGTACCATATAAACCAAACATGGTGGCACATGCCTATAATCTCAACAATCAGAAAGTGGAAGTAGAAGGATCAGAAGGTCAAAGACATCCTTAGCTACATAGCGAGTTTAAGATCAGCCTGTATTACATGAGACCCTATTAAAAAAAAACAAAAACTCTACATTGTATATTTCTTGACTCTGATTACAACATACTTTATTCCCATGTTCACCAATGAGCTTAACAGCACTTTCTTTGAATAGCTGACATAGTCACAGAATCAGTTCTGTGAGCAGTTAAGCATATGTGCTGAATGTCCTGTTGAGGATCTGAAGACTGAATTTATTGCATGGTGAGTGGAATGCAGAAATCTATGGCGCCGATTCTAATGACTTGAAAAGTTCTTGTAGATATTCATGGGGTTTTCAGCTACAGCAATCTCTATCGCCATCAGATAATATTTGAAATTTAAGCATCCCTTTCCTAAGCTGCTCACTGTAATTTTGGAATGAGGATCCAGCTCTACATACTTTTGAGTGATGACAATCATCAATAGAGGAAAGCAATTCACCAAAACTAAGGTTGACCATTTTGGGTCATTGTTAAAATCATCTAATAGCATAAATGCACATTTCAGGGCCTCCGAGGTGACTAGTTAGGATGACGGGGCTCTGCAAGGCCAAGTGTCTAGGATACTGAGAACCCTCTGGCATAGCCTTCTTCAGGCTGGTGCTGGCTGGCTCTGTAGAAGTGTGGTCCACATGGCGCTGTGCACTGGCTTTCCAGGAAGGTAGGTCACTAGCTGATCCAAGAAAGAGGGATTCCCTGGAGTTCTGCCAATAAGTACAACAAGAATCAGCTCTAAAGGACTTTGTGAACTCCTTTGTAGAATCTCCATGAGGCGGGCTATCCAGGATGACTGGCCACTGTCTTTGTCTTTTTTATTATTATTATTATTTTGGTCTTTTTGAGACAGGGTCTCCCTGTAGCCCCAGCTGTCCTGGAACTCACTGTGTAGACCAGGCTGGCCTTGAACTCACAGAGATCGATGTGCCTCTGCCTCCCAAGTGCTGGGATTAAAGGCATGTGCCACCACGCCCCGCTATTATTTATTTTTTTTTTATATGATCTCAATAGTCCAGGCTAGCCTTCAACTTGTGATCCTCCTGTCTCAGCTTGCTGTGTTCTGGGATGGCAAGCATGTGTCACCAGGATCTGCTTCTTTTTAAAAGAGCCTAACACTGCTGCCATCTGCCTCGTGAGTGATCTTTAATTGCTCCTTTATCCTCACTTCTACCTACTATTACCCACATTCATTTCTTCTACACTCATTTATTAGAGACACACTGCATGATGTGCTCTGGCAGGCATAGCACTTGCTTTTCTAAATGTATATTTTATTGAATTTTTGTGCATTTCATACATCTTAATCATATTGAGACCCGCTCCCCCATCTGTATCCCCATAGCCCCTCCCCACTAGATTTCATGCATTCTGTCATTTGAGTCAAGTTTTTATACCCAGATGTCCCTCAGTACAAGTTCATCCACTGGAGTCTATAGTCAGCCTATCTAGAGTCACTCCCTTAAAAAAGATCAACTCTCCCTCACCCAGAAGTACTCAGCTGCCAATAGTTCCCTGGCTAAGGTTGAGGCCTCCTAATCCATTTCCCCAGTTCTATGCTGGATTTTTGTCTGATTGAGTCTGCATAGTCTTGTGCATGCTGTCACCATTGCTGCAAGCTCATATGAGCAAGTTCCCAGAGGCCTGCAAGCCTGTTTCCTTATGTTCATGCACCAACCCTGGCTCTTACAATCTTTCCACACCCTCTTCCACAATGGTCCCTGAGCCATGGGTGGGTGAGGTTTAATATAGAAGTCTTATTCAGAGACATTCACTCCACAGTCTCTTATTCTCTATACCTTGGCCAGTTGTAGCCTTCGAACAGCACTTTTATACTTAAAGAAAATTCTCTTAGCTCATGTGCTTTCTGCCTCATAAAAAAGATGATCAGGTAGACACATAGACACAGACATTTATTATTATTATTATTATTATTATTATTATATTTTAATGGGTGTATAAGTGTATACCTGGGGGAGGCAGGACATGCATGCAGAGGTCAGGGGGAGATATTGGGTGCCCTCTCTATTACTCTCCACCACATTCCCTGGAGAGAGGGTCTCTTTCTGAACCTAGAGCTTGCAGTTTTTCAGCTGGGCCGGCCAGTAATCCCCATAAATCTTCCTATCCCTGCCTTCCCAGCACTATGATTGCAGACATGTATGACCACAGGTCCTCACACTTGGGCAGCAAGTGCTCTTACCCATTGAGCCATGCCCCAACCCAACTACAAACACTTGGAGGGTCTAGAGTAGAGGAAGCAGCCTGGGGAGGTGGGTTTAGGAGGAGTTTCAGGATGCTGTTGATGGAGAGAGGGGGTGAGGATTCCAACAGAAAGGGCATAGCCCATATTTGTGCATTTCATAAAGGATTTGTAGAGAAATCAAAGCTTGGAGATGAGGTTGGGACTCAAAGCAAGCACAGCTTAGGTTCAGGAGTATTTATTCATCCTTATATCCTGGAGACACTTCCCCAGGCCTGGTTACTGGTGACGAGGAATCTCCAGATCTTGCAGTCTTTGAGAAAACACTCAGGGTCACTGTTAAAACTTGCAGGTCAGGTCAGTCTCCCAGGGCAACATGGTGCCTTGGGCTCTGCGTCTGAAACATGAGAACCCTGCCTGGTGTGCTTACCTTATCTAGGAATGAATCTTGAATCATAGGACTTCTGTTGTCACAGGCCTGTCCTAGTTCATGCCAGGTACTAGACGTTCAGTGCTTAGAGAAGCTGCTATATCCATGATTTAATCATATGATGTGGTTTGCACTACCTGTCTCCTGTTTGATTTCTCCTTGACAAAAGATATGCGTAGAGGCTGGGGATGTAGCTCAGTTGGTAGAGTGCTTGCCTAGCATACATGAAGCCCTGGGTTCGATCCCTAGCACTATATACGCTGGATGTGTAGTATATGCCTATAATTCTTGCACTCAGGAAGTGGAGGAAGGAGGATCAGGGATTCAAAGTTATCCTTGACTACATGGTAAGTTCTAGGCCAGCCAGGGATGTGTGAGACCCTGTCTCAAAAACAAACAAATGAAACGATATGCATGGATTAAGAGATAAAAGTCTGGGCCGGGCATGGTGGCTCCTGCCTTTAATCCCAGCACTTGGGATGCAGAGGCAGGTGGGTCTTTGTGAGTTTGAGGCCAGCCTGGTCTACATAGTAAGGTCCAGGACAGCTGGGGCTACAAGGAGACCCTGTCTCAAAAAAGACAAAAAAAAAAAAAAAAAAAAAAAAAAGAGATAAAAGTCTATGATCTAAGGTATGACATCATTTTTGCCTTTGGAATTAGATGTACTATGTAGCTTGTTGAAATCTAGGTCTAGAATGATGTGTACAAATAGAGAGGCCCTGTCCAACCCTCAGGCTTTATAATGAATGGTATCCTTCTGCCTCTGGCTACACTATGACCCAACACTCTGACTGTGGATCCAGGGAAATACTACTTTGCTTTCAAGAGCACAGATGGGTCAAGATTCTGTAGTGACTATCAGCATGGCCAATACTATAAAGGTAGAAGACTTGCCTTCATTTGGTAGAAGAGCTCCAATTAGTGATTCTGACTTCTGTCTCCAGCTCCCTGACCTCCTGAGTTCATGCATTTTATTGCCTTGAACTCCCAAGATCTACTTAATAATGATGTGAACTCCACTGGTTACGTGCATACACCTCCCCCAATAGTATTTTAACCTCCTGTACCTATCTGGCCCCAAAGCTTTGGTTGAGCTTGGCTTCCTAATCCTCATTTTGCCCCAGTCTTGCTCCCCTGTTCTTCTCCATACCTAGATCTGACCCTCGGCAAGAATTCATTTAGGTAATTCTTCTATTCTAAGCTACATTTAATTGTGGAGGTGTGAGCACAGGTATATGAAGTGAAATGAAAACCTAGCTTAGTTGTATCAGCTTTTCACCCCTCATACTTTAAAATAGTTCCTTGGGCTGGGGGATAGCTCAGTGGATAAGAGAGCTTGATGTGCAAGCATGAGGACTTGACTTCAGATCCCTAGCACATGTATAAAAACTCAGACATGGTCATACCTAAGACACAGAAAGCCGGGCGTGGTGGTGCACACCTGTAGTCCCAGCACTTGGGAGGCAGAGGCAGGTGGCTCTTTGTGAGTTCGAGGCCAGCCTGGTCTACACAGTGAGTTCCAGGACAGCTGGGGCTACAGGGAGACCCTGTCTCAAAAAGACCAAAAAAAAAAAAAAAGACACAGAGAAGGATCATTAGGATTTTCTGATCAGCCCAACTCCAGATTCAGTAAGACCCTGTCTCAAAGGAATAAGGCAGAGTGATAGAGCAGGCTATCCAATGTCCTCCTCTCCCCCACCATGGGTGCATATAACCACATACACACACACACACACACACACACACACACACACACACACACACCCTCCCCACACACAAAATATTTCCTGATCTTTGAACCATGTTAAAACTCAGAATGTATTCGATTTTGGAGGCCCCATCCTTTGCAACTAGAACAAGCTCAAAGTGACATGAACAAAGTCATCTCCATGAAAGAAGATGTAGGCATGCCACTCGCTTATGGAGTCCCGTGAGAGTCCCATCTGTCATCCTCCATTTTTAATTAGAATTATCGTCATATCTCAGGAGGCATCTGGAGGCTTCATTAAATTTACCAGCTTTCATGTGACATTTCAAACCGGTGATGTTTAAAATCTTGGCCATATCAAAATAATAGCATTTGGAGAAAAATGTATATGTGGTCTAGGGACTTGCAGTCAAGTAAGCCCCCTTTTTACTCCTGTAAGAAGTCCTCCCAGGGGTCAGTGTGAAATAGCAGCTCCCTTTCCAGTTGGTGCATTTGATTCACACCCACCTCATATTCCTAGTTCTCACGTGTCCTGATATGTCTTTAGAAGTGGTCATTCAGGGCCTGTTTGTGACCAGGAACATGGCCTAATGATGCTTCTTACAAGATCGTCTTGGGTGTCCTTTCTCAGAAGCAGGCTGCCTTTGAGTGGGGTTCCCCAAGCGCCTCTCCTATCAGCTGCACTGACCTATGCAGAGCTTTCTACTGCCTTTCAGGTTGACATGCAAACCAGTCCACCAGCTTGGGCTTTTGGTCTTTGAATTTGTACTTCATTATAGAACTACTAAGAACCTTCTAATGCTTCCTACCTGGGAGTTACTTCACAGATTCACAGTGGGTAGTTTCATGATCCTTTGAGATAGACCAACATTTCTAGATTGGGACTAGAACCAGACATAGCATGCCTGGCTCGAGATCTGGAGTTCGGTTTTTTTTTTTACCCCCCAGTGAGTATGAGTGTTTTCTTGCATGTATGTAGATACATGGTGTGAATGAATACTTGGTGCCTGCAGAGGCCGGAAAGAGGTGTTAGACCTCCTGGAACAGGAGTTACAGCTGGTTGTGAACCACCATACAGGTGCTGAGAATCAAATCCAGGTCCTCTGCAAGGGTTCTTGCTTTTAGCTGCTGAGCCATCTCTCCAGCCCAAACTATTATGTCTTAAATTTTATTGTGTTTGAAGTGATCCTAAGGATCAAACCTAGAGCCTCCAGCCTGCTAGGCACATGCTCAACCCCTGAGTCATGCCCCTAGCCCCTTAGACCTAGAATTCTCAGTAGCAGTATTCTGGCTAATTTTTCATTGAATTTTTGATTGAGATAATGACTATTAGGATCCTTAATGTTTTTGTTGGTTGGTGGGTTGGTTTAAAGACAGGACTTTACTTTATAGACCAGGTTGACCTTGAAGCTGCAGTCTCTGCCTAACTTGCCCAGTGTTGGGATTAGCAAGGTACACCACCATGCTTAGTTTACTATTGGCTTTTCAAGCTAGATAATTCTTTTTTGGAAGAAGGAATATCTTATGTGTGCTGTAGATTATTCATCAGCATCCCTGGCCTCTGCTGACTAGATGCTAATTGTAACTACCAAATATGTCTGCAGATATTTCCAAATATCCCTAGGGTGGGGATGAGGACAAGATCACCTGCAAAGTCACTACTTCAGACCTTATGTACAGCAGGTGTACAAACCCTGGTGGTCAGCCTTTCCTACTGGAAAAATATTGTTGAGTACTTAATGGTGTCATCTCTTACCTGAAAGAAAAGGAAAAAGTTAAGCATGGTGACTCAGGACTATAATCCTAACACTCATGAGTCTGAGACTGAGTTGAAGGCCAGCATGGATTACATAATTAGTTCCAAATCAGCTTAGAATATAAAGTATGACCCTGTCTCAAAAAATAAAAAAACAAACAAACTGGTTGTGGTGATGCTCGCCTTTAATCCCAGCCCTTGGGAGGCAGAGGCAGGTGGATCTCTTCAAGATCAAGGCCAACCTGGTCCACATAGTGACTTCCAGGTGGGCTGGGACTAGGGAGACTGTCAAAAACAAACAAAATAAATAAATAATTAAAAACAGGGGGGTTAGAGGGGTGGCTCAATGGTTGAGAGTATTGGCTGCTCTTGCAGAGAACCTGGGTTCAGTTCCCAGCACCCACATGGTGGCTAACAATTGTCTATAACTCCAATTTCAGGAGATCCAAAACACTTTTCTGACCTCTGTGAATACCTGGCACATGCAGGATACACATACAGATATACAAACAAAACAATCATATGCATAAAATCAAAATAAATGTTTTTGTTTATTATTTTCATTTTATGCATATGATTGTATTGCCTGCATGTATATAAGTACACCTGTGGCATACAATGCCCATGGAAGTCAGAAGAGGGTATCAGATCTTCTGGAACTGGAGTTATGAATGGTTGTTAGCCACCATGTGGGTACTAGGAATCAAATCTGGGTCCTCTGCAAGAGCAACCAGTGCTCTTAACCACTGAGTCATGTCTCCAGCCCCATAAATAAATGTTTTTTAAAAAGCCATGTCTAGTGAGGTGGTTCAGTGGATAAAAGTGCTTGCTGTAAAGCCTGACAACCAGATCCCAGGAATGAATATGGTGGAAGGAGAGAACTGACAAATTGTCCTCTGACCTTCACATGCATATCATAGAACACCCATGCCTGGGAATATATACAGATAAACAAACAAACAAATAAACAAACAATAAATAAATAAATAAACAAATAAAAAAGTGTGAAAAATTTTAAAGCAAAAACAAACAACAAAAATAATGATCACAAAATCACTTGACCCACAGAAGCCACAGGACTTTTCATCATCCTTAATTGCCCCTCATTCTGTCTTCTACATCAGAGGACCACTCAGCTATGTTGCCAATAAAGGGAGCTCTGATGTAAAGAGAAGCTGGTTACCTTGTCCAGTGATCCCATGTCCTATTGATACACTTGTCTGTGTCATCACAATAGGTCTCAAAAAATTAAACCCATAAAAACCCTGATTACGTCTAATGTGACCATGACCACAGATTCCAGTAAAGTTGTCCTATTTCAAGAATTGAGTCATCATTTCTCAGTGTTTTCATCACCCTTCGTTTCAAAGAATACCTTTATTTTAACGAGTTCATTTATATGAGAAGTGACTAAGAGTTCCTGAGATTATATGATCTATCCAGGTACACCATTTCCCCATGCCTGTGGAGCACAGGGTATTCCAGGATTCACTGCTTTCATATGGTACCAAAAAAAAAAAGTAAGTTAGAGGGAAAAATATATCATTCATTCATTCATTTAAAGAAAAGTTGCTTAGTAGGATATTGTGTTAGTGACTGTGAGATATTTAAACATAACTGGGGAGTTCAAGAGCTATTGTATAGTGGAGAATCAACAAGCAGACAAGAATGCTGATAATGACAAGTCAGGGCCTCTCCCACCTGTGTGCCCACAGGCATTCAGAATAAGGTCATAGCACATTGCCTAACCCCAAGTTCTGGAATGCATATGTAAATGGCCTTCTTTGACATCAGTCCAACCAGTGGCTCGTGGAAATATAAAAGACAAAGAATAGCAGGCTTTGGGAAACACATCCGTTAATATGGTAGATGTCAATTTGTCCATTATCATTATCTCAAGGTTAAGAAGATGAAGAATGGGTTTGTGAGTCATTGGTTGACTATAATTGTTATCAATATAAGAGATCCCCAGGGCTTGATGTTAAAGTTTGGGCTCTTAACACATGTGTGGTAGTCGTGAAATCATAATGTGCAAAATAAGGATCTCAAGTGATTCTTGATAGACCAAGACAGTGACTAAATCTTAACCACAAAAAAAATGTAGCACTTTCATTCATGGAAAGTCTTGTTCTTACAGTTGCACAGGTTGGGGTGTAATCAGTGATAGAATGCTTGCTTCCCAGGTATAAGGCCCTGAGTTATACTTCAAGTACCAAAAAAAAATTAAATAATTACTTAATAAAAATATATTGCCATAAACATAGGCAGAGAGGTTCAGTTTGACAACAAATATGGAGAAAGTCTTAGAGTGTTCCTATTTTTAAACTCAGTGCACTTAAGAGCTAACTGATGATGGCTAAGTTGGCAGAGTGCTTGCTGCATAAGCATGAGCACCTGAGTTTGGAGCCCTGCACCCATGTAAAAACTTGGCAATCCTGGCACTTGGGCAACAGAGACAGGAGGATCCATGGGACCCACTGGCTAACCAATCTAGCCAATCAGTGAGCTCCAGACTAAGTGAGAGAACCTGTGTCAAAAAATTAAGGTAGAAAGTGATGGAAGAGGACACCAGACCTCGACCTCTGGCCTCCACACACACAAGCACATACCTACATGTGTATCCACTCTGCACAAACATGTACACACAAACACAGTCACCACATACACACACAAACATAAAAAGAAAAGAATCAGATGGCGTGTATTCTTAAAATGTGGATTTATGGTGCTTCTCCACGTTATCAGATTCAACAAGTGTGAAGTAAGATTCTGATTTATTCAAGCATCTTAGTTAGCATGGGCTGCTGTGACGAGCACTACAAGTGAAGTAGCTTGAGCAGCACACATTTCTTTCTCACAGTTCTGGAGGGTGAGAACTCCAAGCTCAAAGTGTCTTCAGTGTCATTTCCTACTGAGAGTCTTCTTTTAAAGTAGGCACAAGGGGTTAGAGAGATGGCTCAGAAGTCCTGTTCTTGCACAGGACCCAGGTTCAATTCCCAGCACCCACATGGCAGCTAACAACCATCCAGTTCCGGGGGAATCCAACACCTTCTGACCTCCGAGGCCATGGCACAACATGGGTGCACTTATACACATGCAGGCAATATACTCATACGTATGAAATAAAAATATTAAAATTTAAAATAAAAAAGGATACAGTGATTGCACCGAGCAATGCAAAAAATGTGAGGATCCTAATCTGCCAAGGTGGCCAGTGTAGACCTGAAGGTTTATATTTAAACTTGAACCACAACGCTTTTTAAGAACAGAGTCAAAGACACTTGTACAACCATGTTTGTTGCTGTTCTTTTCACAATAGCTAAGAGGTGGAAGCAACCTGTGTCCCTCAACTGACATTGGTTAACAAAAATGTGGTATATTTACACAATGGAGTTCTATTCA
>NW_008340065.1:1016579-1025771 GCF_000622305.1 Nannospalax galili
GACAGAAGAGGCCATCAGATCCCCTGAAACTGGAATTATGAACAGTTGTTAGCTGCCATGTGGGTGCTGGGATTTAAACCTGGGTGTTCTGCAAGAACAGCCAATGTTCCTGAAGAGAGGGGTACTTCAGTTGCCTCACCCTGAGTCCCTGTTCAGCATGGAAGAAACCAGAGCTGTCGGCGTCCCTATTCCCAATTGGCAATTTAGGTAACCCCTTCAGAGGATGGCGTGATAAGAATAGGAGGTAGGAATTAGACTGTCTAGCCAGTTAGGGTAAAAAGACCCCAAAGAAAAGTAGCCAGTTTCTTGGCTAAAAGTCAAAATGTCCTTGGGCCTCTTAGGCCAAAATGAAATTCTCAATAAAGTTTTTGTAAAAATTAAAAAAAAAAAAAAAGAACAGAGTCAAAGAGGAAACAAGAAGGCAAAGGAACTCAGAACTAAGTCGTGGGAAGAACAGTTAATGGAAGTGACATTTCCTTACTCAGAAAGATCAGAGAAAGGAGGGCAAGACAAGAGAAAGGTCATCTTAATCAAGAAATTAAACTTACTCTGGATGGCCTCACAAGATGACATTAGGACCCAGGGAATCAATTTAGGCTCAAAATAACAACCATACTTCTTCAATGATCAGAACCATCTCTAGCACTGGAGGTGTTCCAGATGACTGGAGAAGATGCGCAAGTGAGTCAGTCCTCTTTAGACTGGAGATGTGGCTCAGTGGGAGAGCAGATTATTCAGCATCTGCACAGATCTGGAAGCACCAAAAATTAAAATAAAAATACATGATTCTTTAGGAGTTAGGTAATGAATAAATTGAGGTGATAGAATCAGGGAACTGTTTTTTGTGCCATTGGAGGTCAAACTTAGGGTCTAGGGCATGCTCCAGAGGTACTCCTCTATGAGCAATACCTTAGGTCTATTGTTTACTAAGAGAATAGAGCACAAGTAAGTTTCCAAGCAGAAATAGATTAAAGGCAGATAAGAGAGGGGTTCAGGATGTAGTCCAGTTGGCAGAAGGCTTATCTAGCACCCACAAATCTCTGGGTTCCATCCTCAGCACTGTATGAACCAAGCATGGTGGCACTAGGGATGGGGGGCCAGAAGACCATAAGCTCAAGAAGAGAGTATAAGGTTCAGTGTCCTGGAGCTTGCTAAGAGATCAGGCTGCCTGGCCAGCAATCCCCAGGGATCCATCTATCTCCATATCCTCAGTGTTAAGATTACAAATATGCCCCACCACGCATGGCTTTTTTTATGTGGGTCCTAGGGATCGAACTCAGGTCTTTGTGCAAGCAACAGCTTTACTCACTGAACTGTTTGTTTTGTTTTTTATTTGAGGCAGGGTGTCACTACATAGACCAGCTTAGTGTAAAACTTGCTATGTGGCACTGGTTGGCCTCACACTCTCTTATCCTGCGTCAGCCTCTTGAGCACTGAGTTTACAGGCATATATGTACTACCATGCTTGGCATATTCTAGAGCCTTTAAACAATTACCTATCTTCTTTAAAGTGAAAATCCTCAAACCCTAAAGATACTTAGAACTAAGACATCAGAAAATTAATATCAATGGTGTTCACCTTCAGGCTCTCATTGTGATCTTCATCAAGTTGGAGCTTTTATGATTTTTTTTTTTTTTTTTTTTTTTTTTTTTTTTTGAGACAGGGTTTCCCTGTAGCCCCAGCTGCCCCAGCTGCCCCAGCTGGCCTGGAACTTGATAGGGTTCAGATCCAGGTGACCCCAGGGCCGGAACCCCTCACAGAGATCCGCCTGCCTCTGTCTCCTGAGTGCTGGGATTAAAGGCGTGTGCCAATACACCACCATGCCTGGCGCTTTTATGATTTTTGAAGTTGCATCCATGCATCGTATAATCTGGAAATGTTGAGTATTTATTAAGCCCCGAGATTTCAGGAAGTGTGCAGTCACTACAGACATTATAATTTATGTTAAGTGATAGAGGCATTGAGGTTGTTCATGTATTTCCTCATTTGCTTCTTGGTAAATTTGCAATGTTTCTAGAAAAAGCACGGCTTTGACCATGACGTTTACAAGACTTGACACAATCTGCAAATTCACCATACCTGCCTTTGGCCTTGAACCCATTCCATTCAGAAAGCTCTTCAGTAATATGTACATTGACGATGTCTGTGAATAGGCTTGTCAAGACAGCGGTCATATGCCTTAGCCAATTGCTTCCTCATAGCTTTTGCAGGATTAACTCTTAAACTACTCTAGAAACACTTAAAGTAGTTTTATTTGTAGGGTAAAGTTAATTATAAGAGACTCTGTTAAAGGTTAAACTCATGGGAAAGGCACTTCATTTTTAAGAATTTGGAATGACAAAGAGAGCAGGAGCCATGCCTTTATTTTTCAATGTAAAAGGGAAGTTTGTAATGTCCTAATCTGCAACTTTACTGAGAAAAAAGATATGGCTAAATCATCATTTCTAGAATAATCTGTAGTGAATATAGTGTTGGAAAATTATATTGCCTGACAGAGTAAGTCCTGTCAAACTGATTCATTTCCTTCCATGAAAGAGTAACAGATTTTAGTAGATTGAGGGGGAATGATAAATGTGTTCTGTATTTTATTTAGCAAGATGTTCAAATCGGTTCCATCCATCCAACACCTTGCTCAATAAATTCTGAGAATTTGGAGATAGGCATTAGATGTCCAGGGGAGCATTTGAGCTCCTATCCTGGGGTTCAGATTTCATAAAACATCTTTCTCTTTGGGAGTCCCAACATCAGGGGAAAAGACACCTGACCTGCTTTAAGAGAAAGAAGGATCAGTAGCTCCCTTCAAAGGTCCTGTGGATCCTGACGAATGGATCTGACATGTTTGTCATTTGTGGTCTGACCATTCAGAAATGCTTAGAGGACTGATTTTGACAGCCATTTGTGCACCTTACTTCTGCATCTTTCAAAAACTCCCCCAAGAATTTCCCAACAGGATTGGTTCTCAGGTTTCTCTATCACCAAAGACAGAAAGAGGAAAAAATAAAAGGAAACAAATATCTGAATGCAAGTGAGATGTGTGGCAATAAATTTATCATCTTATATAATTCCATAAGGAAAACATATTTCTGGAAATTCTATTCTGGCTTAGGAAAGACAGACAGAGAATGTGGCTCAGTGGGTAGAGTCTTGTCTACCATGCATGAAGCCTTAGATTCCATCTCTATCATTGCATAAACCAGGCATGGTGGTGTATACCTGTAATCTCAGTGCTTGGGAGGCAGAGAAGGAAGATCAGTAGTTCAAGGCCATCATGTGATACATAGCAAGTTCAAGGCCAGCTTGGGCTACATAAACACTGTCCGAAAGAAAATCTCAAGAGATGGCTCAGTGGTTAAGAGCACTAGCTGTTCTTCTAGAAGACACAGGTTCAAATCCCAGCACCCACATGGTGACTAACAACTGTCTGTAACTCCAATTCCACGGGATCCGATGCCCTCTTCTGACCTCCATGGGCATTGCACAACACAGGTGCACTTACATATATGCAGGTGTAACACTCATACACTAAAAACAAACTAAAAGATTTCTGGTTCAGGAAGATAATCTGTTGCTAGTAAAGGTGGCGATATTACTTTTGTGATTATTCTTGGATTTATAAATCTCTTCTGCTTCACAGTCCAAATACTTTTAAGAATAGTCACATCATTTAAAACTGTTAATCTTCCCACCCACTTTTTTTCTTTTGCTTTTTCTTTTTTATTGGGGGGTTGGTCTTTCTGAGATAGGATCTCCGTAGCCTGGAGCTCACTATGTAGACCAGTCTGGCCTTGAATTTATAGAGATCCGCCTGCCTCTGCCTCCCGAGTGCTGGGATTAAAGGCGTACGCCACCACACCTGGCTCCCTCTGCCACTCTTTTTTTTTTTTTAACTTTTTAAAAACTTTTTATTTATTATTTTTATTTTATGTGTATATGTGTATTGCCTGCATGTAGGTAAGTGCACCCATGTCATGCAATGCCTGCAGAGGTCAGAAGAGACTGTCGGATCCCCTGGGACTGGCGTTATGGACGTTGTTAGCTGCCATGTGCTGGGATTCAAACCTGGGTCTTCTGCAAGAACAACCAGTATTCTTAACCACTGAGCCATCTTTCCAGCCCCCCCACTGCCACTCTTGAGGATACCAGGGGGGCAGATACTTGCAGCCCTCCTACTTCATAAACTTATTGGCTAGAGTTAGTCGTCTTGGGTGCCTGTATGTGGAGAAAGTTGGTCCTTGATAATATATCTTTATTTTGTTGCGCCATTTCCCAACACTAACAAATTTAACTCAGAGCCCAATAATTACTACAAAGAATGTCTTATATGTATTTAGGTCCTTCTGATATGTTCAGTACTTTCATAATCATTTGATCTTCACACTCTACCCTGTGGTACTAACAGGTCAGGACTACCAGTATATTATTAATCATTATCGAACATCTGCAGAGTGCCAGGTAATGTGCTGGACATTTTATATCTGCTATCTCATTTAATCCTTAAACAACCCAGTGAGATGTATACTGTTATCTCCATTTTACAAGGGGAAAGTACACTCCAAAGATAAAGTCACTTGCTAGAGGCCATCCAGTTCTTAGTGACAAGGTTGGGACTACATGGCTCAGTGGTTAAGGGCACTGACTCCTCTTGAAGAGGACCTGGATTCAGTTCCCAGGACTCATATGGTAGCTAACAACCAACTGTAACTCCAGTTCCAGGGGAATCCAAGACCCTCTTCTGACCTCCTCGGACATTGCACAATACAGGTGCACTTACACACATGCAGGCAATATACTCATACACATAAAATAAAAGTAATAAGTAAAACTTTTTTAAAAAAATTATGTATGTATGTCAGGGGTGGTGGCACGCACCTTTAATCCCAGCACTTGGGAGGCAGAGGCAGGCAGATCTCTGGGAGTTCAAGGCCAGCCTGGTCTACATAGTGAGTTCCAGGCCAGCTGGGGCTACAGGGAGACCCTGTCTCAAAAACACCAAAAAAAAAAAATTATGTATGTCTATATGTGGGTTTGTACACATGATTACAGGTGTCTACATCCTCCAGGAGCAAGGAGCAAGAGTTACAGGTGGTTCTGAGTTACCAATTTGGGTACTAGGATCTGAACTCAGGTCTTCTTGCAAAAGCTTACATGAGCTTCACCGTGGGGCCATCTCTTCAGCAATCCCACTTTTTTTTTTTTTTTTTTTTTTTTAAGAAAAGACATTGAAACTTTGGGTATAGTAAAACACACCTTTAATCCCAGTGCTCAGGAGGCCAGAGGCAGGAGGATCTCTGTGAGTTCGAGGCCAACCTGGTCTACATAGAGAATTCCAGGCCAGTCAGTGCTGCATAATGAGACTCTGTCAAAACAAAAAGAAAAAAGAAAAAAAGAGGGCTGGTGAGATGAGTCAGCAGAGATAAGTTGCTTGCTGCGAAGCCTGACAACCTAAGTTCAATCCCTGGGACCCACATGGTGGAAGGAGAGAGTGGACTCTCACAAGCTGTCCTCTGGAATGTGTGACATGTTCACATATGTACACACATACTCATAAATCATAATAAAAATGGATAATAAATGTAAAAAAGTTTAAAGATGTTCTTCAGGTAGTTTTTTCTTACAGTGATCTAATTTTCTGTATGTTTTGTAATATTTTATTTGTTTATATTTTGTATATTACTGAAGATCCATCCATTTCTGGCTTGCAGTCCTTTTTAACCGCTTTGACTGGAACATGCACTTGGCCTGAGCTGCCGACACTGCCTTTCTGCCCGCCTCTCTGCCCTGACCATTTCTCTTGAGAATGAGAGAGAAGATATCTGTCTGTCTGTCTGTCTATTGAGAGAGATGCTGGAGAGATGGCTCAGTGGTTGAAAGCACTGACTGCTCTTGCAGAGGACCTGGATTTGATTCCCCACACCCACATGGCAGCTAATAGCCATCCCATAACTCCAGGTCCAGGGGATCTGAAGTCCTCTTCTAACCTCCACAGGTATTGCGTGATACAGGTGCACTTACATGCAGGCAGACAGGGCACTCATACACATAAAATAAAAACAATAAATAAAATAGTTAAAGAGAGAGAAAGAGAGAGATATACTTATGCTGAAAAGCAATTGTCAATCTATGCTGTGCAGTTTAGGGTTTTGTTTTTTTTTTTTTTGGTCTTTTTGAGACAGGGTCTTCCTGTAGCCCCAGCTATCCTGGTACTCACTATGTAGACCAGGCTGGCCTTGAACTCAAATATCCACCTGCCTCTGCCTCTGCTGGGATTAAAGGTGTGCACCACCACACCTGGCTCGAGATTATTCTTTTAGCATGAAAATTGTTTCATATGTGTTATATGCATGCATGCACAAATGTGTGTGCAGGTGTCCTTGCTTAGCACATGTGCATTTGGACACCAGAGGCTGATGTCCAATGTCTCTTTATCACTCATCACCTTACTTGATCTCTCATTGAACCTGGAGCTCACCATTTTGGTCATACTGGCTGGCCTGAGAGCTCCCAGGATCTTGCTGTCCTGTCTACCCCCACCCCCGTGCTGCAATGACAGGCACACCCACCGTGCTTGACTGTTTTGTGGGTGCTGGGAATCTGAACTCATATCCTCATGCTTCACAGCAAGCACTTTATCCAATGAGCCATCTTTTCTGCACCAATATATTTTTTTTTAAGTAAGAGATAGCTGGACATGGTGGCACATGCCTTTAATCCCAGCACTCAGGAGGGAGAAGTAGGTGGATCTCTGTGAGTTTGAGGCCAGCCTGGTCTACATAGTGAGTTCCAGGACAGCTGGGGCTACAGGGAGACCCTGTCTCAAAATAATAATAATAATAATAATAATAAGAACAAAATAACTTAATAATAAATAATGTAAGTCATAATAGATTGACTACACTTGCAAAAGGATAAAGAGCCAGATCCTAGTGAAGCACTTGATAGAATTCCTAAGCTGTATTCATTCATCCGTTCTTTCCATCTGTGCTAAGCATCTCTATGCTCAGGACTCTCTCCACCCTGGAATCATTATTTGCAATCAGTGTCGTCATCATCGTCATCATTGTCATTATCATTATCGTTATCCTCTTCTTCTCCATGGCCACCTCCCTGAGTACCAATTAGTAGTGTGGGCATTTATGGAGATGTGTACAAAGCATATTCCATATGGTGCCTATCTGAGGGGAAGCAGATGGGGTAACCCATAACACGAATGCCAATCTATTTATAAATGCACGTGCATTTCCATTTCATCACAGGTATAAAGTAGTGGAACAAAGGAATATGGTTGTTATTATTATTATGGTAGTGTGTGAAAGAATCCATCCCCCACTTCAAGAGCTGAATATGAGAAGCTGGGTGAAATCAGCTCCAAAATTGGATTGGAGAAAGAGTATACAAGAAAGTGAGCCTGAATTAGGATTCCAGGATGGGGAGCAAACTCCTTGCACTGTTTTCCCCAGATATCCTTCCAAAGTTAAGAGGTGCCAGTGTGTAAGATCTAGAATCCTTGGGGCTGGAGAGATGGCTCAGTGGTTAAGAGCACTGACTGCTCTTGCAGAGGACCCGGGTTCAATTCCCAGCACCTACATGGTGGTTACGAACCATCCTTAACTCCAGTTCCAGGGGACTCCGATGCCCAGGGGAATCTGACGCCCTCGTCTGACTTCTGCGGCATTGTACAGCATGGGTGCACTCACATACATGCAGGCAATACACTTACACACATAAAATAAAAATAATTTTTTTTAATTTTATTTTTTAATTTTTTGATTTATATGTATGAGTGTATTGCCTGCATGTGTGGTGCACCGTGTCATGCAGCAGTGCCCGTGGAGGTCAGAATAGGGTATCAGATCCCCTGGAACTAGAGTTATGGACAGTTGTTAGCTACCATGTGGGTGCTGGGAATTGAACCCATGTCCTCTGCAAGAGCAGTCAGTGCTCTTAACCACTGAGCCATCTCTCCATCCCAAATAAAATATTTTTTTTAAAAATCTAGAACCCTCATCTTTCCCCTCCCCATCCTCCTCCTCTTCCTCCTGCTCCTCCTCACTCCTCATCATCACCACAAGTGTCTAAGACAGTGTTCTACATTTAGTTTGACAAAGATGGAGAATTGGATAGTGTGGGGCCCACTGACATAAGTATCTCAAACCCAAAGCTCTGCTGTTGGAACTTGTGACTTCTCTGTACTTCTATTTGGACTCAAAGCCCACAAAAATCATTGATCTTGCCAACAAAGCTATATGTCTGATAGACAACTTACATCTTTTGACCTATAACACTCAGAAGCTTAGAATTAGGTCTTGCACCAAATAGGTAAAACCTGCAGAAAGTTCTAGATTCTTGGCATGTGTGAAGAAGGTTTAGGTCCTAATAAGCCCACAGAAGAGGGCTTATCTGTCTAGGGCTAGCCTCCTCCATCCAACCTCCCTCTCAGCTTTGTATCTAATTGCATGGAAGGTATCTTCAGAATATCTGAACTTCCTCTTGACTGGCTGTTTAACTAGCACAGAACCCCTTCCTTGCATAGAAATATGGCCAAAGATTAGGACCACACCATTCCAACACTCAAGGTCCCACCTGGGGTCTTCCAACAGGACACTGTATGTGGGATTTGCCACGCAGCCCAGTGGTAAACATATCCTCAGTGTACTCTCCCCATAGAGCCTCACCTTTACAAGTGTTAGGGATGATCACTTCACACCCAAGTAATGATTAATAGTCTCTCTTGTGTGACCTTCCTCCCCCATCCTCAGAGTAAAGGGCAGATGAGCCCAGAGGGCAACCTGGGGTGGAAGGTGGGGGCAAAAGGGGCAGGTCATCACTTGCATTCCATCCCTTAGTCAAGGAGTTTCCTTTGACTCCCTGGCTGGGCCTCACTACCTTGCTGCCTGCTTTCAAAGCAGTTTCCAGAGTTGCCCTATCTCCACCTTTCTGTGAGAATAAATAAACAGATTGAGGCTCCCACGTCTTTATTAAACATTTCCTCCACATTGCAGGTTTTGGCGTTGCGCCCACGTGCACCAAGAAAGCTCTCAGGGAGCAGCTGGACCCCAGAGCCCTGCCATACAGTTCCACTTACAAACAGCCTTTTGAACAGGCAGGAGGCACCTGCACTGATGGCTGCAGGCCTTTTTTGCCTTCCCACTGATAAAGGACTGGTGGCCACAGTAGCGGGGGGGGGGGGGGGG
>NW_008340065.1:1025825-1025969 GCF_000622305.1 Nannospalax galili
GCCACATGGTCTGGATATGGGGACAGAAAGGCACCCCAAGCCAGCAACTGTAATGAAAATGTAGTTCAGTAGCCTGCAAGAGAAAAGGAAAAGGATGATAATAAATAAATAAATAAATAAATAAATAAATAAATAAATAAATAA
>NW_008340065.1:1026057-1037023 GCF_000622305.1 Nannospalax galili
TTGGAAGGTTTTCTGTGCCTTCTAGAGGGCTGTGGGTTTTTTCCGCCTTTAGAAATTTCAAGATATAGAAAAAGAGGAAGCATGTTTTTCAAAACACACTGAACACTCAATGGCCGCAGATCTGAATGATATTGAAAGAGGAAGAAAGGCCGGATGGAGAAGGAAAGGGAAAAAGGACCCCGACTCCCACCATCCATGTGTGCATATGTGCATGTGTACATTTGTGCAGGAAACTCTCTGAGACAGCCTAGGAGGAAAAGAGAAAACAAAGGCAAGCGGGGCATGAGAAAGGCAGAAATGGGTGGTAGAGACACGAGTGTTGGGGGAGGGGCACCCAGGCGGGGACTGGGAGGATGCATGCGGGAATGCAGGCAGTGAAGGCTCGCTCGGAGGCAGGCTGCACAAGTGTGTGTGAAAGAGAGACAATGATGTCAGCATTTCCTTCGGGGTGGTCACGTGGTCCTTGCCAGGTAAACAGACTGGAAATAAGACTCCATAAAGGCAGTGCCTGCTGGGGGAGGCGGAGGCAATGGCTTTACCCTTCCTTTTCGGCTCCATCCTCAGCTAGCAGGTTTTTGTCTCTGAGACAAGGTAGAATTGGGTTGTGAGAGGCCGAGGAATTGTGTCTCAAGGAGCGAAAGTGATTTGCTTCTTTAAAATTTAAAAAAGGAGCTGAGAGACATTTTGATATTTTGAAAAAAAAACATCAGAGGTGGGAATGAGTGGCAAGCTAAACTTGGAGGCTTTGTCTTGGGCCAGGGATTGTTTAGAAAGGCTGTCAGAGGAGTCTAGATTAAGGACAGATTGGGAGGGGCAGTTCAGAGTAAAAAATCAGATGTTGTCATTATCCACATGAGGACTCAAAAGGATAACAGACTCAATGGAAAAGAATTCTGATGCAGTTCAGTATGTGACTGGTATCACAGAGAGTGACTGAAGCCACATGAACAGTGAAGTACTAAGAGGACACGTCACAGCTGGCTATGGTGGCTCACACCTGTAATCCCAGCATGCAGGAGGCTGAGGCAGGAAGATTGTGAATTCTAGGCTAACCTGGGCTGCACAGTAGGCTATCTTAAAACAAAACAAAGCAAAACATGACTTTGCAAGCACAGCTCTTTTTAAAAATATAACAGTGTCCCCAAGCAAAACATGGCAGTTCAGGGCACATTCAGATGGGAAGAGTGAATCTAGAAACTATCTGAAAAGCAAAGTAAATACAGCAGGTAATTTCTCTTTCTGGAAAGTTTAGGGCTCAATGTGGTGGCTACGGGTTGTGCATTCAAATCCCTGGAAATAGAACCTCTGCATCTTTGGCAGAATGATCTCATTTAGGGCACTCCAATTTGAATCATTTTGGATTGAAGGAGAACATCTTATTTTCTTTCCTGGTGGGAATTTGGCCAGGGCCCATGACAGGTAGGATCATCATCTATCTCTGTTTTTCAGGATAGAGAAGTTTCTTGGGATGCAATGTTTAGCCTGAGACAGTGCTAGACAGATGAAGATGACGTAGGAGTCCTAGAGGGCCAGAGGGCTCAGACCAGATAGACACAAGAAAACCTGTCTCTCTTTCCCTCCACCAAAACACAAGACACCTTGCTCTTCTCTCATTCCTCACTTTCTACCCATGTCTTTTCATCAACCATCTGTGGTGAGTTTATAAAAGTGGGCACTGGGGGAGTGGGGCATAAGACATACATGGATGCCACTTCTCTGCCCATTCCCCATTAGCTTTTCTTACCACTGAGGGTTTATCAACCAGTGCACACAAGTATACTTTTAGCCCTAGGGTTAAAAGATAGATATTTGATCCCTTTCTCTGGTAACAACATACGTCACCCTGACATGACTCCCAGCCCAGAGTTATTTTTGCAGCATTATGTAATTGGATTGCCTAGTCAGGAGTACTTCCTTAACAAGGCTTTCAGCAGGCCTTCATGTGGGCCAGGCAAGCCCTGCCCAGTGGCACACACACTTGCGCAGTTTCAGTTGGAGTTAACCAGCTAAACCCAGTGAAGGGAGACCAGCTTTTGTGGTCAGAATACAGAACCATCCAGAAGTGGGGGTCAAGGCTGGTGGTACCTAAGAGGCTAGAGTTGGCAGTTGCTACACACACACACACACACACACACACACACACACACCATACCCTTCTCTACCCTAGGACCTGCAAAACCCAAGCACTCGTGAGTCCCAGAAAGCCTGCCTGCCATTTGAGTGTTACTGCCCTTCTAATTCCCAGCTTACTGGATTTCCTAATATTTTTTCATGAGTGGTTGGTCATCTGATTATCTCTTCCTGTTAGTCTTGCTGACTCACACAAGTAAGGAACTTGCCCTGGCTTCAGACAGACTAAGAAAATTTGCAAAGAAAAATAAGAAGACCTAGTAGAAGCTTCTTTCTCAGAGTGGCAAATCTGGGGTGCACTGGGGCATGGCTTCAGGGAACATGGGCACTGATATCCTGGGGTTTGTTTGTTTCTGTATATTTCCTTGTCGTTTCTGTCTTTTAGAGAGCATGGTCCATGCTGACGGTCTCCTATCCTTGAATTTCAGTCCTGAAACTATACAAAAATTAAATAATCCTCCTCCAGAATGCTTTGCTCCCCCGTCCCCCCCCCCATTTATACTGCATTTATACCTTTCCTTTTCCTGTAGGCCTCTTGCCTTTCCGGTCCTTGGCAAGAGAGAACTGGTATAACAGAAATAGTCATAAAGTCCAACAGACCCCAGTTCCAACTCAAACTGAGCCATCTAAAAGCTGTGTGTGATTTACCCTCTCTGATGTGACAATTCTCTTGTATAAAATGGAACTCGTGGCAGTTTCTCAGAGCTTCTAGGGAAAATGAATGCAATTACATGTGCTGTGGGCGAAAGGAAACCACCACATAGTAGGTGCTCAGCAAACACTGAGGCTCCAGGGAGAAAAGAAGAGAAAATGGACATCTTGTTTGGCTCCTGAGAACACATCTCAATCCCTATTAATCCCCACCCATAATATCCTTTTGAATTTCAGCATCATTGGTGGGGACTGGGGCAAGAAGAGGTGCCCTTAGTCCTGGACTCAGCATAGAATCTCTGGGATAAAGACTTCTATGGCTATTTAAGTTTCCCACCTAAAATTGCTCCCCCCCTTCTCACCCCCAACACACACACACACACACACACACACACACACACACACACACACACACGTGATTATTACAGCTGTCCCCTTACAGCCTACGTCTCCCTGTAGGCCTTTGCAAGGCTGGGTACTAAGTCTTAATTTAGCCTTGGTTTTTTTCACCTGTGCCAAGTTCTAGGATTCACTAAGTGCTGGTAGCAAGCAGAGAAGGCTAGGCATGGTCTCTCCCAAAGTGAGCACTGGTGTGAAACTTGCTTCTCTGCAGCACAAGAGGGTTCATGTCAATTCTGCAGGGAAACTGGTTGGAACCCACAGGGCAGGGACCCCAATAGCAAAAGGACGCACAAACAGCTACAGGCAAAATAACAGGGGAGATGGGGAAGGAGAGGTTCCCAGGAGGTGGGAGCAGAGAGGAGCCAGCACCTCGGGGTTCTGGTCGCTGAAGTACACAAACACCCGGAGCCTGTCACACTGACTGCACCTGGAGGGGCCAGGATGAGGTGGCTGAGGGCCTGTGGCAGCGCGAACCACTATTCTAGTTGGCAGGAAGCCCTTCCCTGAAGACTGTAAGTCTAACCTTTAGCATTCAAGTGTCGGGGGCTTAAGTGTCGTTATGAGCAGTTTGTCCTGCTGCCGCGTTCCCAGACTTCGGGAGGAGGGTCGGCACAAATCCGCGGCTTTCTTTTTTTTCTCCCCGACAAAACGCGAGAGGGAGGGAGATGTTAAGATTAAGAACCAGGACACAGGCACCCCTGGAGTTGGCCTTCTGCTAACGCAAACATCCACTCCCCACCTCCTCGGCAAGTTGGGTCTGTGGTCAGCCTCCACCCCAGCTCTGCTCCAGGCTGAAGGCTACAGCACCCTCCTTCCCCAGGCCTAGGCTGGGAGGGGCTGCCTGGGACTCCGGCCCAGCAGGTCCTCCTGCAGTCGCGTTCGGGGACCTCTTCCCCGGCAGCCCCACCTCTGTGCCCAGCGTGGCTGGGGTGCGATGCTTGTGGCCCAAAGAGTCTAGGAAGCCGGACAGACTGCGAGGGCGGCAGGAAAGCAACCGAGTGACAGGCGGCCCCAGCAGGGGAGTTCGGGCCAAGGGGAGGAAGGGATGGGCTTGGGTGTCGTGTGGCAGCCCCGGCCGGGAGGTGCGCGCGCTACTGAGCCGTCTGATATCCAGCCCGCTGCCAAGCCCCGGTCCAGGCATAATGGTTTTTCTGGGGTCCCGCAGAGGAGCAATGGTGACTCGGTTGCTCCCCCCCTACCCCCCAGCCTGTTTCCCTGGCCAGCCAAGTGGCCGAAGGGCCCTGCCAGGCGCGCACCTGCAAAGGGCGCCTAGGTCCCAGGGCAGCGGCTCAGCATCCGCTTAAGTCCTCCAGCTGGTGCCTCCAGGGGTCGGAGCACCCTGGCTTCCTCCCGGCACCCCAAATTCGCTGCAAGAAAAGGGTTCTGAAATATGCGGCTAGGTGTGCCAGACATTAGGGATGCGCGCACTGGCTCGGAGATCTGGAATCATCTTAGGAAAACTGTCGAGATTCTGGAGGTTATGATTTGGGGGACTAGAAGGGAAGATTTGGGGCAGCGACTTGTCCTTACAATGCCAGTCCTGGGGATGGAGGCAGGTAAAGCAGATGTGAAAGGGTGTTTCCTATCTCGGCCACTGGCAACCTGGCGTCGAATGTTCCTGTTGCCCGCTGAGCACTGGAATTTAACATTCTACCTGCAAGGGCGCGCCGGAGCCTACATGGGGCCAGTCCCTGCCCTACGCCTTGACCCATGCTGGGTCCCAAGGCCACCCAGCGGGGAACCTAGCGAGCTAAAGCCCCAGCCCTAGTGCCCCGGGCCTGTTGCGCCCAGGACCTCTCCAGGGAACCCTCGGAGAGCCTTGTCCTCCGTACATCAGCCTCATCCATCGCGGGCCCCAGATTTCGTGCCACAGGCGCGCAGAAAGATTAGATTCACCTTTTTTCTCAATTTCTTAGAACGGGAACCAAACGAATCGGATATTTTTTGCCTTGGAAAACTCTCTGTTCGATGTCGTTTGTTGCTTAAATTGTCCCTAGAATTAATTTTTTCCAACTTCATTTGGGGTGGGAGGAGACCAAGTTGATGTGCTCCCCAGACCTTTTCTCTTTTTAAACCGTCCCCTTAGACGTGCAGTCGGTTACCGCAGAGGGTTTTCTGGGGGCGACGACAGCAAAATGGAATGGGAGGGAGCACGCAGACTGGGAATCTCTCATTTTAAATCCCATTACTGGCTTTGAGGAGAAGCACTGAAAAAAAAAAAAAACCAGGAAAAGCTAGTTCGTCCCCCACTGATTTCCTTCACTTCAAAGATTTCCCTTGCCCTTAAATCAGAAATATTATGGAGCTAGGTATTTCTCAAGGAAAAAAAATGCACGTTTTTCAGACTATGTACATGGCATAGGTTCTTCTTCCTTTTTTTTTTTTTTTTTACATTTCTCAGCAAAAGGGAAAAGGGGGTGGGGGTGGGGGATGAGGCACTCAATTCCCTGGCCATTAAACATGCCATGCCTGCAAGAAATGTAAGCATGCGGGGATTGTTCAGCCGCGCATCCCTCCATTAGCGCACGCCTGCGTGTCTGCGTGTCAACAATGCACGTGCCACCGTGGGCACAGTTTCCCCAGGCCGGCCCTGGTGGGACTCGTTCACAGCCCGGCTCCCCAGACCACCTCTATTCGCTCCACCCCAACGCGCGCTTCAGCCTCCATCCTCCCCCCCACCCCCAAGTCTTATGCCCTTGGAAATCCCTGAAGCGAACGTTGTCCCACCGAGGGTCTCTGCCCTGCAGTTGTTCACTTTGTTGCGTTGGGATGAGGTTAATTCTTTCTCCTCCTCCCCTGTCCGAGGCTTTAGATGTGGTACAAATTTCTAGTACCAAGTCACCAAAAGGGGAGCCAGCATGCTCGCGGTGGTGAGGGACGGTGCACCTGAAGAGTCACAGATTTAGCACCTCCTGCCTTCAGGTTGGACTTTGGATTTCCATTGCAAAGGAATAGGGGAAAGTGGGGAATCCACTCCAGCTTGGAACTGACTAATTGCCCTGCATTTTCACAATGCGCTATGTACTGGAAATGAAGGGCAGGCTTTATTTGGAACCCTTTCAAGGACTGGGGTGCTCCAAGTTTGGGGCTAATTCTTTAAAGGTTTTACTTCTGAGAAACAGGAAGAAAGAAGAAAGAATGAAACATACCCATAATCCATGTACTGGGGGTGACTCTCAAGAGTAGCTTGTGGTCTCTTTTGAATTGGGAGTTCAAAAGACAAAAAAAAAAAAAAAAAAGGCTTATTCCCTCCCCCTCATCCCAGGAATGAAACCTCTGTAGATTCCAGTGGCCAATTTGGTTTGATTTCCGAGGTTTGGAGGCTCTGGCAGGGTTAGGGGCAACAGGGCAGGAAAGGCAGACTTCAGCTGCCTTTTGGACCAGCTGGTCTGCTCTGGGCTCTGGAAGCAGAGGCTGGATCAGGGCGATTCTCCTTCACCCAAGTAGCTGGAAGGAGCATCAGGGGAGGGCATGGAAGATCATCCTGTCGGTGGACTTCCACAATTTGTCTCTTTATCTTTCTTCTGCACCCTGCACCTGCCTCCTCCCATCCTCCCAGGAATCTACTTCCTCTTTCTCTCATTTTGTCATCTTGAGTCAGGTCTTTTCCTACCAGAAAGTCGTTGCTTTTTTTTTTTTTTTTTCTTTCTTTCTTGGAGCAACTTTCCCAAAGAGCATTCCTTGTCCTAAATGCCTAGCCTCCTAAGGGTATATTTGAGTTAATCTTAAAGTCCTTTCTATGGACATCAGCTGCACCTCCCCCACCCAAGAACTTGGGTGCTGAGACTTCACAACCTGCTTGCTCCTGCTGTGCCAAGACAAAACAGGACTTTGACATTCTGCTCTAGTGAAATGCCTTAGGAACAAATCTGAGTTTGGTTTTTGGTCATCCTTCATCGGGGGCAGGGGGGAGGGGCTGCCTGAGTTGGGAGAGAGAAAGCACTTAGCCAAGAATGTTAGGCATAAAGCAAGAAACTGCATGTAACACCACAGTGTACATCCACTCTGGACTGTGGGATAACATGATTTGAGTCTGAGGGGGTGGCAGCCTCATTCAAATTTCTCCTTCCTGCTAGGGGCATCCCAGTCCTTTTGCAAAGGAGGAATTTTTGATCCACACCAGGTTCTTAATCCCTGTCACACTGAAAACAAACTTTCAGATTTGGTACTTGAGGCTCCAGCACACAAGGGTTTAACCTTAGGGGCAGAGGCATGGATGGAGTGACTTGGGATGCTCAAAAGAACTACACTCCACACCCCTAGGAGTAACAGGGAGCTGTCCAATTTGTCTGGGGTGGGGTCAAGGGGTGAACTGGGACCCGGGGAGGGAATGGATGGAAGGCCACATGCTTGTGCCTGGCTGCTATTCTCTCCTGTGTTTCCAAACCCTGCCCCCCCCCTCCCATCTTCTGCCATTTCCAGAGGCAGGAGAAAGGTGATCTCGGACTTGACCCCTAAATCACAGCTGCCGGTGGCTGCACCTCGCACAGGGATGTGCGCAGCCCCTTTCCTGGGCTTGGGCAGCTTAACTCTTTCCTCCCCGCAAGCTCAGAGGCCAGCGGCCGCAGTTCCTCTGATCGCGGCACAGTGAGCACACAGCCTCCTAGGCTTTGCACCTTGAATCCCATGCAGAGACCACAAAAGGGGGAGACCGAAGGGTACTGGGAGCCTGGGGTGCAAGCTGGCCAACCCAGAACACTGCTGGGGAGCCCAAGAAAAAGCAGGAGTTAGCGAAACGCGGAGGGTTGTTTGGATCGTGTTAACTACGCAGACAGATGCACTTCGGCATGTCTGCATTTATGGAATCCATATGTTGTCATGGCAAATGAAAGGACAGCAACACGTACATACAATAGACTTAGAATAACAATACACATTCAAAAAGAGACTGAACATTCTTCACCCTCCAACCCTTTCCTTAGATGTACTAGAGTTGTTCAGAGATGCAACCTTTCAACCTCCCCTGATTCCAAAGGGGTTTCAATCTCCTTTCCCCTTTTTTGGTGTCCCCAAACTCCCTGTAAAGAAAAGAAATTCCAGCTCTTTCTAAGCAAAATATCCTAACACCTTCCTTTGCTCTCCTTCCCCCCTTAAGACTGGTCCATCGCATCTTTAGCCCTTGGACCAAATAATAGCTCCAGGAATTGCAATCCTATATTCTGAAAATTACAAGGGAGCAGATTTGTACTCAAATTCAGCATCTACATCTTTTTCATGAAACCAGCATTGCTATGTTTTATCTGTAAAGAAGTGGCTTCAAACAGACCTGGAAACACAAACCCCCAGCGAGAGCGAGCCCTGGCATAGCTCTGTACAGAACGTGCATTTATGTACACCTTGTATAATTGTGTGCACAAATATATTCATATACACAGATGGAAAGACATCTGAAGCTATTCAAATGTATATTTATAGATCCCTTTATGCATATACTTTTGTGTTTATATATAGCTATTCATTTGAGGAAGAGGCAGAAAAAGGTAGGTAACAACACAGTATTTAGCCTACATTCCACTTTCTCTCCCTACTGTCAAATGTCTTAAAAAAACAGGTTAGTCTAAAATTTTCTGTCCTCTTGCCAGCTAAATGAAGGATTTAGATTCTGGATTTTCTGGCTTTTTTTTTTTTTTCATTTTGTACGTAAAATAATCCATACAGATGTTGGATTATTGTCTAAGCATTATTCAATCATACAAGGTTGGGACTTTTCCTTATAACGAATTCACTCAGTAAAATTAGCATAAGTATTTACCAGATTAAGCTGACATTTCCCTATATTACAACATGAAATAGATTTATATCCAGACTTTCTCCCAAATAAGGACTTCCACCGCACCGTCTGATATAAGATACAAGCTACCGAGGGAGGTCACTTCTCCTACTATTTACATTTAAAAAGAAAATAAACATATTTAAGTGTTTTTTTTTTAACATGTACAAGGAGAAATTTAATTCTGCTACATCTCTAAAATATAAACTAGCAGATTTATCAAGATTCATGAAGATAGAGACATTAGGAAGCAAGTACACCCTGAAGGTCTGAACAGTTTCCTTACCTGATGGATTATGGAAAAATTCAGAATTTACCAGTCTTCCCTCAGTCAGCTATATTTTACACTGACCTGTACTTTAGACTGAAAGGGAAAAAAAAAAAAGGATTAGCTATTGTCCATGAAAATTTTAAAATAATAATCAGAAACCGGACAAACTGATGGTAAAAATATACAGTGGCTACAATAAAGATAAATATTTGTTTAATCAAAGCAGTGGTTGTATTTGGACTGTAGGAATGTTTCATCCTTCCCCTTAAAAAAAAGGCAAAAAAGAAAAAAAGTGAGGGTCTTCACAAGCTCCTGGAGAGTCCCCATTGTCCAGGGTTATGGAGAGCCCAGAATGGCATTAACCTCACAAAAGACACATTGTGCAGGGGACAAAAAAAAGCCCCTTCTTCTACAATAACTTTTAGCTTTTTTATTTTTAGAAAATGACAAAGGTTTTGCAAGCACTGACTGGTGAAACCTGTAGCAAGCCAGGCTGGACTTGGCTTTATTGATCAGCTGTCCCGCATGGAAAAGCAGCCAGGAAAAGTTTGAATGGCAACCCAGATTTGGCTCATAGAGAGGAAACCCCCGATTTTTCTAAATGTATTTTCTTCCCCCAAAATTTAGAATTTACCAGTCTTCCCTCAGTCAGCTATATTTTACACTGACCTTTACTTAAGACTGAAAGGGAAAAAAAAAAAGGATTAGCTATTGTCCATGAAAATTTTAAAATAATAATCAGAAACCGGACAAACTGATGGTAAAAATATACAGTGGCTACAATAAAGATAAATATTTGTTTAATCAAAGCAGTGGTTGTATTTGGACTGTAGGAATGTTTCATCCTTCCCCTTAAAAAAAAGGCAAAAAAGAAAAAAAGTGAGGGTCTTCACAAGCTCCTGGAGAGTCCCCATTGTCCAGGGTTATGGAGAGCCCAGAATGGCATTAACCTCACAAAAGACACATTGTGCAGGGGACAAAAAAAAGCCCCTTCTTCTACAATAACTTTTAGCTTTTTTATTTTTAGAAAATGACAAAGGTTTTGCAAGCACTGACTGGTGAAACCTGTAGCAAGCCAGGCTGGACTTGGCTTTATTGATCAGCTGTCCCGCATGGAAAAGCAGCCAGGAAAAGTTTGAATGGCAACCCAGATTTGGCTCATAGAGAGGAAACCCCCGATTTTTCTAAATGTATTTTCTTCCCCCCCCCCTACATAAAACAGCATTATTCCCGAGTGAATTCAGAAGGATTAGATGAGGTAACTGCAAAATCCTAAACCGGTTTTCTCCCACTGGTCTTGACTAAGAAGCTGCATGTTCTTAAGAGCATTGGAAAAACCTCTCAAAATGAATTACTTTCTAATCAAACAGATTTCCTGATTAATTCCCCAATTCCTTCTTAGATAAATAATATTGGTGAGTTGGGTAAAAAAAATTTTCCCCTAAGAAAAATAAGTTTTAGTGAGCTCTGTCCCTACCTGATGTTATAAGGTTTACTAATAATGCTATCAAAAACATAAACGTTTCTGCATTTGTTTGAAAATCAGTTAAAGGGCAGATTACATTTTATTTCATCACAGACAGTATAATTTCAATGGCACTAGTTCTCATGTAGAACTTACATAAATACATACTTGTCATTAAAAAACATATTCAGTAGTCAGGAGAAGTGATGCTAAGGTGGGGGGGATGGAGAGAGAGAGAGAGAGAGAGAGAGAGAGAGAGAGAGAGAGAGAGAATCTT
>NW_008340065.1:1037047-1038672 GCF_000622305.1 Nannospalax galili
TTATTTGCTTGCTTTTTGGAGGTACCATACCCCAGCCTAAGTGATAGCTTTGATGTACTGGAAATCCATACAGTAGCAGGGACCCTGGCCGCTATCTTTGATTCCAGGGCTCTCTCTCCTTTGGACTCTGGTGGGATGCACTACGCCTAGTCTTTATCTGAAATCCATCCTCTCCATTTCAAGCCCTTTGGCTTCCAGACTGCTCCAAACTCTTGGAGGTAGCAAGATTTTTTTTTTTTTTTGGCATTAGGGATGGGGTATGTAATTTCCCCTTTCTACCCTCTAGACCTTTTCCTCGCTGTATAAACATATTGGCTTTCTTTTTTTATGAATTTAGTCTAAAATTATTTTTCACTGCCTTTATTACATCCCTGCTTTTGATGGCAAAATAGCTTCCTGTGTTTTGAAAACATCTGCTTTCCAGGCTTTACACAAGAAAATTGATTTTACTTTTCTCTTATGTCCAGAAAGGTAGAAAGTTGTACTTCCTTGCAAAGGCAACTTTTTCTTTTATGTTTCCTAAAGTTGCCCCGTTTCAACTCTGACTCACTTTCCTCCCTTTATTTCTCCGAATCTTCACTGTTCTTATGCCCCATCCATCTAAAGAACCAGAGATTGATTGCATCTTATTTCAGAAAATAATATATACTATATATATATATATATATCCTCCTTTAAGAAAAAAAAAAAAAAAAGAATCTCTGATTTGCAATTTAAAGTGGCCTCCATTCTAAGCCTCTGATCTTTCCCTAAAACCTCTGTTTTAAGCTGTCCCATTCCACTAATGCCCACCCCCCTTCTCGGGAGATGCTCTTTTCCTATGTAAGCATTGTTGCATTTGCTAGAAAAAGAAAGAAAAAGAATGAGAAAAAGAAATTACAAGAAAGAAAGGAGAAAAAAGAAAGGGGAAAAAAATCTTTAAACAAATCTTAGCCAGGACCCTATTGTTGCCTGTCTGCATTTCACTTCTCGTGTGTGTGTGTGTGTGTGTGTGTGTGTGTGTGCGTGCGCGCGCGCGCGTGTGTGTCGTGTGGTGTGTGTGTGTGTGTATGTGTTTTTAATACATGCATAAACTTTTGGTGCCTCTCTCCCTCTGCCTCGGCTTTTCTCCCATCCTCTCTTCCAGCGCTCCTTGCCCTGCTCATCACTTTCCCCTGGTTTTTTTTTTTTTTTTTTTTTTCCTCCCTTCCTCCCCTCTGCCTCCCTCCACCTCCCCCTTTTCTTTTTTGCTGAATCTTATTGATCCAGAAGGTGGCTAATTAGCCCTTCCCGTCGTGCCTGGGTAATGAAGCACATGCGCACTGAATTAATCACAGCCATTTTTTGCAGGAAACTAATTAGCAGAATAAAGATCCAAAGACTTTTTTTTCTTTTCACTCATCAGCTCCCACTTCCAGCGCGTCCCCTCCGACCGCTGCAGCCGCCGCCGCCGCCGCCGCCTCCTCCTCCTCCTCCTCCCGGCCGCAGCCGCCGCCGCCGCCGCCGCCGCCTGCTTTGCATCCCAATTACAGCCTAGAGCCGCTGCCGCCGCCGCCGCCGCTTCTCCTCCGTGGCCCCTGCCCGCTCCGGGGGCTGTAAACTCCCCGCCAACCATGCTGCTCGGCGGCAGCGGCGGCGGCGGCTCC
>NW_008340065.1:1039529-1071522 GCF_000622305.1 Nannospalax galili
GCACCGCCGGGGACGCGATCGCCAGCCCCGGGGCCCGGGAGGGGGCGAGCGGCCGCCGGGCTCCACCTGAGCGCTCTCCGCCCTGCCCCCGTGGCAGCGCCGCGAGCGCCCAGAGGGGGCTCTGCCCTGGACACTAGGGGCTCCCGGGGGTCGGGGCTGCGCCGCCAGCCAGGGCCCCTGCGAGCCCAGCCGGCCTTCTTCGGCCAGCTGAGTTGAGACAGACTTCGGATAGGAGGAATTTTTTTTTTCTTTCCTTTTTTTCTCTTTCTCCTTTTTGCTCACTGAGATTGTTTACACCCCTTGCCCCGGCTCCACTCAATGCCAAAAGCACGTTCTTGAATTTTACAATATGCATTTTAATGTATACAGCCTTTTGCATGTCTTTTGGAGGGTACATCCGAGTGTGTTTTATGCAGAACATTTAAATTGTGTATGGACATAGTGCTCGTGGAGGGTATTAAAAATATATTTTACTCTGTGAATGAATCTGTTGCTCAGAATCTGACTTTTGCGAAATGTACCATTCCTTGGACTGTGGCAAATTCTTTGATTAGGAGTCCTTCAAAAATCACCCACTCTTAACTTTTCCCCCCTCATCACTTTGAAGTAGAGCAAATATGACAATTTTTATCGGTCTCAATTATTGAAACTTGATCTAAGGACTGTATGGGAGAAGGAGGCTGATTGCCATTTTCTGGCCTCCTGTTGTAGTGACTTTTAAAAGGGGTTTGTTAAGTACCTTTGAAGAATATGACATACAGTGATCCGCTGAGCTCTAATGCAAATTACCGAACATAAATTCACTTTGGAATTAAAAAAAAAAAAGATCAAGGCTTTTGGAGGGTACATTGAGAATTTATTATGTTTTTAAAAAATTTTTTTTTCTCCCTACTTTGAGTGGGTGTCTAGTTACAGTCCAACTTACTCGAGGTCCTGGGAAAGAGCTTGGGAAACGGGAGAGATTGATCAATCTGAATAATCGATAGGGTGGTGTGCTGCAATCCTGCTGGTACATTTACTGTAAATTTCTACACTATCTGCAGTGTGCTCAGTTCCTTCTAGCATATTTGGAGTATTTGGAGGCAAAATAACTAGAATTTACTGTCCAGCCTTCCAGAACAATATAGGGGACGTTCACCTGGTAATGCCTGGTAGAACTCCTTTTTACTGAAGTTTGTGTGTGTGTGTGTGTGTGTGTGTGTGTGTGTGCCCCAAACAGCCTGTTTCCTTTGAGGGGTGGGGCCTGCTGAGGAGAATTGACTGTGAAGGGAAAGAAAGAAAGAAAGAAAGAAAGAAAGAAAGAAAGAAAGAATATACAGGAGAGAATACAGACAGTTATCTTACAGGCAGTCCTGAATGCTTCCTGTAGGTGAATCCATATTTGGAGATGATTTTGAAATAGTCTAGCAAATACTTTAGGACAAGATTTTGCAAAAAGTGTACATGGAGTCATTTTTGAAAGGATTTCGGTTTGGGGAGATGAGGTATGGGCAGGAAAACCCTGTGAAGGCCAGCAGCCTTCTTCTCTGTGTCTCTTCTCCCTTCCCCCCTCCCTGGGTTTTAGTTTTTAATTACTTAATGCTGAAACGCACAGGGCTTATATAAATATTTGCAAATGCTCTTTCCTATTGATTTCTCTGAATAAACTGCCCTGCTCTGGTCCAGAGAGGAGGCGATTCAGATCTGTGGACTTTTTAAACATAAAGTCTCAGGAGGAGTGTTTGTGCCTGTGTTGGTGGGCAAGGCTGCAATACAAGAAGATTGAGGGCTGGGGTAGTGGTGGGGGGAGGAAGTTGTTGAGGAGAGTTGAGACTCTTAGTGGTGTGGACCTAGGAAGCTGGGCTGGAGTTGGCCTAATGGCCTACTAATCTTGACAGATGTGTGTGTGTGTGTGTGTGTGTGTGTGTGTGTAGTTGTAGGTGTGTACATGGGGTATGTCTGAATGCATTTGCACTTAAACCTACTCTCTATTAAATATGGAACAGTTTTCCAGGGCTTGGTGACGGCCTTCCCTCTCAGGGTCATGTTGAGTTCGAATCTGACCCAAGGTGCAGGAATCTTGCAATGGGGAAATAAAAGAATATACAGAACGGGGTCAGGTCAGCTGCTCAGAGGCCAAAACCCCTACAGCTGCTTTGATTTTGATAGGGGGGGGGAGAGAGAGAGAGAGAGAGAGAGAGAGAGGTGTGTGTGTGTGTGTGTGTGTGTCTGTGTGTGTGTGTGTTTTAGGCTCCTCCTGCCATGTTACAAATTATGTCTTCCCCCTCAGGTGTTAGCTAAGTAGCTTAAAGGCACCAGAGCCTCTGCCTGCATAGACCTAGGCTCTCAGAGACCAGAGAAAACCTACAACACTGAATCCAAAACAAAACAGGGGAGGAAAAAAAAAACCTATTGAGTTGAGGCAAATAAGGCTGGGTCTCTAGATCCTATTACAAAGCAACTTTGAATATGCAAGACAGTGCACAAGACCAGTTATTCCAGTTACAACAAACCATTAAAAAAGAGAGAGAGAGAAAGAGAAAAGGAAAGGCATGTTTAGGTCGTAATTTGTTAGTACAAGGAAAAGAATCCCACATAAAGCTGCCTTTTTTGTTGTTGTTGTTTTTTTTTTAAACCCCTCTCCCCTCTCCCTCTCTGGCTTCATACAGAATCTACTCACCCTTTTGAGATTCACCTACTGTATAGATCCTTTCATTAAAACCTTTTGGGTTTAGGAAGATCGCTGCGAGCAACACATTTTCTGTATTTTCCCCCCTTTATCTTGGAGGAGAGTTGGCAGGGGTTCTGCGGTTTGCCGTTACACAATATGTTATCATGTTTTTAATCACTAAATCATTGCACTGGTTATAGATTTACAGTCTTGGGGTATTACAGAGAGGAGCAACGGGTGTATATATGTTTTTAAATTACACCAGTGTAAACTGAGTTTGGCCGGCAGATTTCACGTTTTTACTCCCTCAGTGATTTTCTTTTTTCAAATTCCTTGTTTGTTTTTTTTTTTTAAAAGAAGCTATCCTCTTCTCTCCCCTCTCTATTCTTTGTCTCTTCAGTGCCCCCCCCAAAGAAATAATTTTCACTTTAGACCTCTAACCTCAGATAAGCTAGGATCTCAACTATTGAAATAGAACTTCAGATCAGAGAGCATGAAAATAATGGAAAGTGTGGATTTCCTCAGAAATCTTCTTGGTTTCCATATTGACCTCCTGGGTTAGGGATGAAGGGCTGATTTCACAGCAGGAGGTGGTAGTGGGTGGAGGGAAGGGAGGCCAGGTTTGTGTCACTGGGAAGGGCCCTGTGCTGGAAGCCCACTTCCAGCTTCTGTACTTCATATTATTATATAACAGAATCCTTGGCAGCATTAAAAATTCAGTATTACAAGCTGATTGTAATGCTGCCTCATTAGACAACGCTGTCTGGCCTTGTATTAAGTGAACATAGAGCATAGCTTTTAGATTATAAACACCAATAAATATTAAGGCTCACTGGTGGTGGGGGGCAGCCAACAACTGGCTTTTTGGTCCTTTTTGGTTTGAGTTTCCTCTTTCTATCTTCCCATCCTCCTTCCTCTTCTTCCCCCCCCCCCCATAGTAACTGTCATGCGTTTCTTATTGGGGTACCAATGTGTGGATCCTGGTGACATTTTAAGAAGGCTTTTTATAGAGTTATCTTGTGTACACAAAGGTTTGGAAGTTTGTTTTGTTTTGATCTGCAGTAAACAGGTCCTTCACTTTGCTGATGTCATTTCCGTTCATATTTGAGTTGTTTATTGTGCTTCTTTGCAGGGCCCTCTCATCCCTCCCCCACTGACCTTGCTGCTTGCCCAGAGCCCCATGGCTGCTTTGGGAAAGAGTGTGTGTGTGTAGGGAGGGGTGTGCCCTCTGAGTGGCCAGGTCTGGTTCAAAGGCTGGGGGTTGAAGGCAGGCAAGTCTTTGCTTTGGCCTAGGGTTTTTGCTTGCCTGGGAAGAGGCTTTTGGAGTCAAATCCTGTTAAACACTCCCACATCCACTTGCCCCGGTATTTCCATGGCACTCAATGATTCATCCCAGCTTCCTTTCCTGGTGGCACCACCTCCCCGGGCCCCTGCCACACCTTGTCTGAGTTTTTAATATATCCTTACTGTCCACTTTTCTAGAATACCCCCCCCCCAAAAAAAAAGACAAGCATAAGACAAACATGCTACCCTGTAATGATGGCTCTGAGACTTAGGTTCAGCTGCGAATCTGAAGCTGGTATTAACTGACTTCATGCCTGAGAACAAAAACAAAACCAACTGTTTCCAGCCCTTGCCCCTGACCTGCTCCTCTAGCACTGCCTGTCCCTGTTCCCTCCTGCCCCCTCCTCAATGTCCCTACGTTTTTGAAAATATAAAAGGCCATCCTGGTGTTACTAAAAATGACTATGATGTCCACTGCCTCTATTTTGATTTGATCTGCAATTGGAACCCCCTTCTAAAAAGAAAAAAAAAAAAGTAGGGTAGAGAAAAGAGAGGTAAAAAGCTGCCTTGTCTAGGCCCCAAAGGCCTTCCTCTACTGGGATGGTGGGTTTTAGGTTTAATATCTATATCTATATTTATATATAGATATATAGTATTGTTTTGTTCTTTTAGGCCTAGCAATAATAGGAGAGAGGGAAAAGCAATCATTAGGAAGTTCCCTGAGCTGCTTTCCAACCAAGAAGGGTGAAAAATGAGCCAGCATTGACACTTGGCTCCCTGTGAAAGCCCGGTAACCTCTCCCCCCTTCTGTGGCCCCGGCCTTTGTTCCTGGAGAACGGAGCTAAGGTACTTTTTCTCCCAGACCAAAGGGAGCAGGCAAGGGAGTCCCCTTGTGAGCGCATCGCCTTTAGATGGCCTGCCCATGGTTATTGTCAACGCAGGCTTCCCCAAACAATTGCTGCAGGGAGACACAAAAGCAAAAACATTTGTTCTATTTTTTTAACCTCTTTGTTTTAGATTTTTTTTTCATCCATTCTTTAAATTTCACAGTTTCTATTTGTCCGCAGAGAGACAAACCGAACAGCGTGAAGCACATTTTACCGTAGGCCTCACTGGCGATTGGAACAGCCTCAATAGAAATCCAAATTCTAAAACACTGGCTGACTTGGAGGATATGTGAAATTTCAGCTGGAGGGGGGTGTGTATGACTGTGAAGTCAGATTAACCCAGATTTCGAACAAAAATGGACTCTAGTGAAAAGATGAGGAGCAAAAATGGGATTCTAGAATTATTGGAGGTGAAGTGTGAAAGGGTCATCTTTTGTTTATCTTTCCAGTATTCTGTCCACTACTTAAAAGTGGCCACTACACAGGGAAGAATTGAAACCTGCATGAAATTCCTCATTAAAAAAGAAAAAAAAAATCTGATCTGGGTTGTTGTGAGTCTGACAGAGGGCTGAATGAGTTATTTGAGTGGAGGAACTGTTGGTAAATTCTGTGGAGTTGTTACTGGGTTGGGGAATTTTTTTTTTTAAACTAAGATTTATGTAAACAGGCAATATCCCCTCCTCTTTTCTTTTCCTCTCCTGTTTCCTGTTTCCTTTCTTCTGCCTCCAAACTGCTTCCCCTCCAAAAAGTCAGTGGTCTGAAGGGGTGTGTCACACAGTTGGGGATGGCTTAGGAACCAAATAGGAGCCACCTTTTTTTTTTTTTAACTTGGCCCTAAACAAAGCACCACTCTTTCTTGTAACATACAGACCCTTGGTTACAATACTGACCTTAAGCATCTGTCTGCCTTTTCATAAAAATTCTCAATTTCAAGGTTTAGAAACACAAATATAAGAACCCCCTTGGGTGTAAAAGTCTTACATTGCATATTCTCTTTACCCTTTCAGAAATAACATTTTTGTTTCTAAAAAAGATAGAGAGATTTGCCTAACATTTAAAGCTGTTTTAAGTAACTTCTGTATTTTTACTTCCTTGAGACTTGGGCTTTGTCATTTAAAATTATTTGGGGGGGGGAACTCCTTTGAATCACAGCTTGAAAAAAAGGTTACAAATTTGTGTGTGTGTGTGTGTGTATGTGTGTGTGTGTGTGTGTGTGATTGACAGATTAGGAGCTGAGTTGGAAAAGGGTAAGTAAACTAGATAATATTCCACCTGTGATTTGGGGGTAACAATTAATCTATGGAATTAGCACTGTGGTGATACATGAAGGCCTTGAAGTTCATGTCAGAGAAATGTGAATCAATACATCTGCGTGTAGGCCCTGGCATTCTAGCCTTCACTGGCTATGCAGGCCAGCCTGAGCTGCCTAGAGGTTGGCCTGGGTTCTGTACCATACCCAGGAGGCCTTGGGCCCCCAGCAGGTATCAGGCCCCAAAATAAAACTGCCTTGAATTGGTGGGGTGAGTTCAGACCATGGAGCAAATTCAGCTCCAAATATGTCTTTATTTATTTTGGAGACATATCTGTCTATCTATCTGTCTGTCTGTCTGTCTTTTGGCTTAAAGCCTCCAGATCATTTAAGCACAAGTTGTAAAATCAATGTGGATGTATAATTTAATAAAAATAGAAGGATCTGGAAGAATTACACACATCCACCTAAACCCAATTGTGCTGTGGAGAGAGGTTAGAATGCTGACATCCACTGTATCTTGGCTCAGGGATCATATTTAGCTTTGCCGAAGTGAAAGGATACAGCATTAGAGGGTGACTATGGGGGTTGCAGGAAGCAGGCCTCTGGCCTGGAGAATGAGTAAGGGGAGGAGGAGAGAAGGGGTCAGTGAGCCCTGATTTATTTTTAAATATTTATCCTCTGGCTGTTGCCAATTAGGCTTTCCAGATGAGACGAGGCCCGGTATGGAACACTGCTAGGGAGAACTGCCTCTTCTGAGTGTGGGTTTATTTGTCAACAGTGTTCAGGATACAGCCATGAGAATGTCAGGCTGTCACTGCTGGGTGAGCTGTGGGTTTAACGTCAGGCAGCTGCCCTGTCCTGAGCTTGGGGACAGAATCTGCAACATGGATTTCGGAGAAACTGTTGGTTCCATATGTCAGTGAGCACGTTGCAAATTCCCTCTGAAGAGGTCTTGTCTTTGTTAAGGATGAAAATGAGTTGTCACCGAGGTTGCATCCCCCGCTTTTAGGCAGTCTGTCATAGGCATTATGGTCCACGGACTGTAGGTTACCTGCCTGTGGCTTACCTGTGAAATTTTTGTCGGGAACAAAAGCAGGCTTGAGTAGGCCTCACCATGCATGTAGCTATTGCAGGATTAAGATAAAGAAAGGGGACTGGGGTCACTCTCAGTTCTGCTTGTCAGGCCTCTGAGGTGTAGAAGGCATGTCACCCAGGGCCTGAGACAGTGGCAGAATCAAGGCAGGGTCCCTCTGTCAGCACCTCCCAGGGTCTCAGATTACTTTAGATCTTGCCTTGTGGTTTTTCTAGCTTTCATTTTATTGAAGGTATTCATCTGTACCCTGACACCCCAGGCCCACTATGCACCAGATGAGGTTGTCTCATGAATCAAACTTAAGAGCAAGCAGCACAATTCAGTTTTCCAGGAGTATAAACGTTTTCCTGTTTTCTTCATCAGATAGGCCCATGGTGTTGGTTCTAGGTGAGGATTGAGGATCCGGGGTCCCCATGTTTCCAGAGTGATTTTCGGGGTGGGTATCTGTGAGTGGAGGGCCAAGTAGTTACTGCTAGTATCATCATCTCATGTATTATTCATGGTTACTTTTTCAATTAAATTATTAACTGGTTTTCTTTAAGGTGTTCCTGACTCCTGTGGCTAACATAAATAACAGTGTGTTTTGAAAACACCACCTGTTCTTGAGCCTGAGGTCAGGTGGTTTGAATCTGCTATAGTGACCACACTCTGGTTCACAAGAGCCTCCTCGTCCCTTTTGGATGCCCCCTCCCCAGATCTGCCCCCCCCTCAAGTTTTGACCAAATTTGGCCTCTGCCCTTCTTTGTCCCTAATCGGACATAAATCCCTGGAGGCAATTCTTTCTTTCAAGGCCTTTGCTGCCTTGTTAGAATTAAAAACAATTTTTTTCAATCTCTTTTCTGGACTAAAATATAGGCAGGGGTTGTCAGCACCCAACAGGTTAGGTATTTACATTGATTTGAACCCAAATTCTATTGTGTATAAAAAATGCTTTCTACACAGGGACATGATGGTTTTCACCATCCAAGCATCCCCCTTTTCCTCCCTGTTAGTTTGTGCTTAATGCAAATAGGATTCTATACATTCTGCTCTTCGCCTGGTGAGCTTATTATATTTCTAACAGTTGTATGGTTCATTATTGTGCGGTAGGAAAAGACTCTCCCGGCTGCAAGGGCAGCCTGGGTGGCTGGTTTTCAGAAAGGGAAAAAGCAGGTGTCTTTCTGTGCTGAGGAGCAGGACAAGATTCAGGCAGAGGGTGAAATTCTGTCTGGGAGGACTGGAGACTTCCGGTGAGATTTCAGGGGTGCCTACCATTACACATCAGAATGCAAAAGGTGAACTTGGGGAGACCTGAAAGTGTCCAGCAGTTGCTTTGACCAGCTGGGGTGGCCCTATTAAATCTGACCCTGATGGCAGAATCTCCCTTGGAAAAGCAGGGTCTCTGTGGCTTTATAAGGCCAGTCTCCTTAAAGCGGGGAATGCAAACTGCCAGTCACTTCTTACTCTCTCCCAGTCCTTTCTGGTCCTCTTCTTCTCTCTCAGAAACTCCTTAAACTCTCCTTGGGGAGCAGGGGATGTTTTCATAAGTTTCTGTAGCTGGAAAACAGAAGTGCCCTGTAAAGCAGTTAATAGGGTGGGTGTGTGTTTAAAATAAATTCTTGTCCACATTGTCCACACTGGCTCAAGTCCCCATGCTAATAGTGGCATGGTTCTGACGTGGACAGGGCCCAGAGACGATCGCCCAGGGTTTGGAGGCCCCAGGCTGCTTCTTTTTTTTTTTCTTCTTTTTTTTTTTTTGGTGGCTGAAGGCGCTTCTCTTTCTTCTCGCCCGATTCTAGGCCGGCCCTTGACTTTTGATGAGCTGTGGGGTCACTGCCTCTCGGGGACGCCGCTTTGTTCCTGCCGGGCCAGTTCCTGGGTTGGTGCAGGCCAGGGCAGCCTGGGCTCCTGTCCCCAAGCGGGTACGGCCCAGCCTGTCCCCCAGGCCGGTGCAGGGAGCAAGCCCGGGCCCTGCAGCCCCGGCCTTGCTCATGGATGTGCGCGTGTGTGTGCATGCGTGTGTGTCCATGTCCCCAGGTCCCTGCAGGCAGGCAGGCGGGCTGGCGGGCGCGGCCACCGTGAGCAGCCCGGCCTGCGCCCAGCGCGACTGTAGATGTCAGGCTTTGCCCGGGGAGCCGAGAGGCTGCGGGGCTGTGAGTTTCAAATTAACCTTCCGCTTTGTTGCCGTGTAATGTGGATCCCCGAAGGCCCCCCGCCCCGCCCGCCCCCCTTCCCCGGGTGGTGCGCGCTGCAAACTGCGAGTTGAGCTTCATTTACATAAAGCGATTCCGGCGGGCGGGCAGCACAGGAGGAGGAGGTGGAGGAGGAGGTGGAGGAGGAGGAAGGAGGAGGAGGAAGAGGAGGAGGGAGGAGGAAGGAAGAAAGCAGAGAGGAAAGAGGGAGAAATACCTATTTGTGGTGCCAGTTTGGATTGTGTTGCACTTGAAGGAGAAATGGTTCCAAGGAATGCCATTGCTTCTCTGCCTGTTTACCTGACGCAGCGCCGCGCCCCGTGGGTGAATCCCCGCCGCGCCTGGGGACCTCCCTCCCCCGGCCGCCGACCTTCGCCAGCCCCGGGCCGCCACCATGCGCGCCCCGCCCCTGCCGCCGGGCCCCTTGCTCCTAGCCTGCGCCACCGCCGAGCCTGGGGGGCAGCGGGAGGTGAGGAGAATGCCGCCTGGGGTGGGTAAGTTCGGGGCTCCGCTACCGCTGGAATCTCCCATTGTCGCGCAGGCCGGCGAGGTGGCCCCCGGACCTGCGAGTGCCTCCTCCCTCCCGAGGTGTGCGGAGGCTTTGTGTGCCAGGTGAGTGCAGCCTCCCTCCCCCGCCGCGCGCAGCCGGCCTAGCGCTCCAGGCAGGTGCCGCGAGTCTTGGCTGAACTTCCCAGTCTCTTGGGGCATGTGGGGGAAGGGCCGGCTGGATGCACTTGAACTCCTAAGACTCCAGTTGGAACCTACCTGGGGAGAGAGCGGCTGGATTCTGCTGGGCACCTGGAGTCCAGTCCTTCGATCTTCCCGACCCTTCCTCCTTTTCCTCCCCTGCCTCCTCCCTTCATTCTGTTTTTGGATTAGTTCCTACGTTCCGAATACCAGGGCTGCTGATGCCATTTAGAAGTTTGGGTTCTTTCCTGTAAAATGCACCCCAGAGAAGTTGCTGGTCAGTTTGCAACAACGTGAAGAATGTGCCTGTTTGGGGAGTAAAAGGAGAATAGAGGGTTAGATCTGGGGGGCACCTTTGGAGATCTTGACTACCCTCTAATTTCAGTTTGCTCTTTTGGCAAAACCAGTGTAACTTTTCTTCCTGGGGGAGGGAACATGAAAAAGAGGTTAAGATTTTTGTCCAGTTAGGAGAGAGAGATGTCCAAGTTATGGTAGCGACAAGAAAAAGGAATAAAAAGCTGACCCCAAAGTCATTTGTAGACTTGATGGGAAACAAGCTTTGTGGAAAATGGGTCTTTCTGCTTCGGACATACCTGTGTAATGTGATGGGGAACCTTGCCCTTAGGGGAAAACCCAGTTCACACGTGGTGTATTCAGAGTTTCAACAGCCCTGCACAGTGGTATGGCACCCTCTGTCACACTTGTTTAAAGGCAACTCATGAGCAGGTGAATCTAGGGGTGAGGTGAGGGAGGGAACCCCTCCCCCCTGCATTTGTATCATTTAGCCTCCGAAGACTCCCTTGAAGCCTTGAAGCCAGGTACATAAACTCAGAGAGGGCAGGCCTGGGGAAGGCCTCTCTCTCTGGCTGGGGCCTGCTTGGCAGAATGCATGAAGGCAAAGCAAGGAAAACAAACTTAAGCCTTGAAGAGAGATAGTGAGAAAGTTACACATCATCTTATTTCATCTCGTGCTTTGAGATCCTCAGAGACAAGTCACTAAATAAATAGAGTATAATTTAAAGCTCACCCTAGCTGGGGGAAATGCTGTTTCTTTCCCATCAAGCAGCAGGTGCTAGTTTGTAGAGTTGGCCCCTGGAGTCCCCTATTCCTAAATTCAGGAGGTGTCAAACCTTCATGTTCTTTTAATGACTGTGGTTTCTGGATAGGTTTCAAGGGAAGCCCTAAAAATCAGGCGTTCCAGTAAGCTGGGTTGGAGTGCTGTGGCCCAGACTGTGTTAGATAGGAAAGCTTACACCTTCTGAGGTAACCTGAAGAAGGCTAAGGCAGGCAGGGAACTGGGAGCCTGTTTCTTGTTATCACAATAGCCACTGGTTGCCTGAGATTGTAAATCTCAGATATGAAAAACAGGGAACGGAGGTGGGCTATGAGGAGTCTGAAAACCAAGGTACTCAATCATTTGTTTCAAGAATGGTCTCTTTTGAGAGAGGTGCATACCTGGATGTTTGCACACCTGTATTTATATTGATAGTTTTGAGGGGATATTGAAGGTCCCCTTACACAGTTTGTCATCAGGAAGGCCAAGAGCAGTTTTTCCCTCTCTTCCTTTCATAAATTATAGAACAAAAGAGATTGTCTACATTTGATTTCCAGTCTGGTTTTCAGAAGGTATGTAAATGGGTTCTCAGAATGGGCTGGGAGGGTCACACTGGGTCTTTTATTTAATTACACAAGTGTTATTTAACAACTTGGGGCTGACACGGAAGCAAGTCCTCATACACTTTGAAAACAGTCCTTTTAGAATGGCAAGGAATTAAGTGACTTGGAGACCTGTCTTTATGACATAGGTCACTTACTCCCTTTCGGCCTCTATCTAGTAGGCACATTTTCAATAGGACAGAGCTCTGGTTTCCCAGTTCTCCTACGAACAGTTTTGATTGACACAGAACTTGCTAACTGTTTGAGAACAACAAAACAATTGAGCTGTTACCCCAGCCACTTGAAATTTTAATTTTGGTTTCTTCCCTTCCAGTCTTTGATTTACACAAGCGAATGCGAAGGGAGTGTGGAAAGGACCCAAATGAGATGGTGCTTGCAGGCAGCCTCTGTTTGGCTTGTCCCAGCCTTGCAGCAAAGTGCCTTCTTGCTGCTTTGGGACTGGATTTAACTGCTGGGTAAACTCATTGCCAAGTGGACTTCCCAGTGGCAAGGAGCTGAAACAAATGAGATTTCAGTGTTCATCATTAGGTCTTTAGACGATGGCTCCTAGATTTTTCCCAGGACAGGCCTGGCTTATCTTAGGTGACCCAAAGGTAGTTGGTTTGTTATAATTAATCTGTGATTGCAAACTGCTGGGGCTATTAGGGGTTTGACTGGTTCCTTTAGTTATGGTCAGATGTGATATCCAGGAAACATGTCTTTGCTCCCGCATGCACGTGTGTGTGTGTGTGTGTGTGTGTGTGTGTGTGTGTGTGTGTGGGTGGGGGGGTGCTGGCAGTTGTTCCTTTCAGTGTACCTTCTAGGAGGTCTTTCTGGCTTCTGAAGTATTGGTGGGAGAGATTGAGAATACTCCACGGTCCCCAGCAAAGACTCTTACCTTGGAAACTAGTTTTACTTAAGCAGTAAATATTTAAGTGACTAAGCAACATTTTCTCAAAATTTTGGGAATTGCTGTTACTACTGTGTCTTCTGAGCACCCCACTTGAGGAGTCCCCAGCTTGCTTCCTAACACTAGGGACTTAAGTCTTGCCTTGCAGGGAGTCAGAGGGGACCCTTGTCTGAAGCAGCTCCTGCACACTCTGCCTCTGGCTGGATGGTGCTGCAGGGATAATGCACATGATGCTTTAGCAGCAACCTCAAGAAGTACAATACGTGCTGTGGTTTTTGCTTTCATTTGTGATTAAAATGGTTGCTGTTAGGCTGGCCTATTTCTGTAATGTTTGGGCCTGTTGGCCTACTCTGGTTCCCAAGGCTGGTGTAATTGACCAGGGTGGGGGGGTATGGTCAGAATACAGCAGGAAGGGCAGGTTCCATTATCACGAACTTCATTGGGTTTGTCTACCTTCTCTGCTATGAGAATTTGGTTGTAATGTTTATTGTTAGAAATCGCAGCAGAGCTCTGACTCCTGGTCCTCGCCCCCTGAGTTAAAGAGCTGTGGTCAGGGAACCAGTTTTAATGGAATCCAAGCCAGGGAATTCCTTTACTGGAACAAGTCTCGAGGCAGGTCCTGAATGTGCTTCTTCTGTCCTGAGCACAGTGTCCTTCATCGTGAGGCCACTGAAATTGACAGACATACCCAGAAGCTAAGGTTATGTCAAAAGGCCCACAGGGAGAGACCCAGGGAAAAATCCTGGCTCATTGGCAAGCTGCTTTCAAAATCCAGATTAAGGACCAAAAAAAAAAAAAAAAAAAAAAAAAATCTACCAAATCAACAACTGTCAGATTTGTTTTCTATATGATTTAAAGTTGGCTGCCAGACTGTTTTCTTTGAACATGTGGGAAGTGACAATCAGATGTGAGAAGGCTGGTTTTTTAGTTAATACGGCAAATGACTCTTACATAGACAGGAACTGGGGACAGGGAAAGCCAGGCTTGGCTCCAGTTGACAGCATTGTAGGCTTGCTTTCAGAATCAGTGACACGTTTTTGTTTTGTTTTGCTTTCTCTCTCCTGCTTCTCATTCTTTGGGTCAAGGGATAGGGTGGTGAGGACTGAGGACAGAAGTGGAGTAGGGACAGGTGTGTTTCTAGAATGTTCTTTGCCTGCGGAAGTTGCCCTGGCTGCTTATTTGTTAAATTTTTTTTTTTTTTTTTCAATTTCCTTCTTGGATGTTCTCTTCCCTTTTTTTCACCCTTAATTTCTAGAGCTGCTTGTTATTGCAGGGATACAGATGCAAATAAAAGGGACAAGGCAGAGTGAGTTTGTGAGCTGGCAAATTGACTCAGTTCCAGAGCAAAACTTGTGTTTGTTGTTTTTGACCCCAGGCCAGGCCTTATAGCAAAATACCTGTACTTTATCTGCCTTTTGGGTGAACCCTTCTCCCTTTCACCATGCAGGCTTGTGGGCCGTGTGTGTGATTCTCCAGAGGGATCCTACCTGCCTGGGTCCTGGAAAGGGCTTTGGTGGTTCGGCTGTGCAGTCTTTGAACCACCATGCTGGAGTCAGGTCCCAGGCTAAAAGGGAAGGGAGGCATGAGGTGGGCCAGACACGTGACTACCTTTCTACCCCATACTCTTTCTGGTTGCCACTGGTTTGGGACTAAAGCCATCATAAGGCCAATCCTCATGGAGATGGAAAAAGGCTGGGGTCTTCATTTCTTGGAGAAAGCGAATTACACTATGGTCTTAAAGGCCCTCTGAGGTAATTTTCATGAATTTGATCTTAAATGGGCCTTTTTAGGTATTTTGGGAGTATCTTCAGTCATCTGTAGGGAAATTCAGACTGGAAATGAGAAAACTGACTCAGCTGGGCCTTAGGAAGAGGAGGAGGGTTTTTATCTGCAATCTTGTTTTACTCACTGTCCCACAGTGATGTTAGCCACAGACCTTTGATATGGGAGACCCCTGCCCTGTTTCAGGAGGCAGGAGCTGGTGACTTCTTTGTGTGTTCGAGGAAGGGGGCTTCCAAGAGCAAGCTTGAGTACTTGGGGGCAATTGGAGGGGGCATGAACACAGGTGGGGGGGCTGACAGACTGGGAGGGGGCAACACCAATGCTGCTTAATAGGTGAGAAGCCGTCTGAATTAAGAAGAGCCATGGCACTAGCAGGAGGGAGCTAAAGAGTAATTTTGCTGGTTTGTTGGTTGCTGCTGACTCCAGCCAACGGGATTGGAGACAGATTCTTCTGAGAGTAGTGGCTGAGCTAGATTTTGGATAACTGGCGCCTGTACCCGCTTCCATCACAGGCTTGTTCTGCATCTCAGTGTTGAAATTCCAGTTCAAAGGCAACTGCCTGTCTCTCACTGGAACCTCCTGATCAGAGGGACCAAAGTCAGATTAGCCCAGTGCAGAAAAGACCAGGGGGCTTAATTTAATATTTGGTTTCAGCCCCAAAGCCCCTCCCCAAGTCTTATAAGTGCCTATTCAAATAGTCAAGTCTCCTTTTTTGTGCCTAAAAAGCTCTTTTTCAAAAGAGTCTGCAGTCCCATAAGTCTATAAAAAGTTCGTATATGTAGACATGAACTTACTTGCTTCCCGTACTTACCGTCTCTGAGTGGCCCATTTTGGACAACTTTTCCTGACAGCTAGTCCAGGGGAAATGGGCTAAAGAACACATGGGCTGTTTTTTTTTTCCCCTGCTTCTCAGCAATTTTTTAAAAACAATTTTTCTTAACTGTACAAGAAACAATGCAAGTCTTCTTCACTGTTTCAAGTCCCGCTTCCTAAAATGCTCTTTGGCTCAGGGCCTTCGTTCCTAATGTGCATTTGGCTGATTTGGGGGAGTGGATTTTGCTTTTCTTATAACAGCTTTACCATTTCTCTGTGGAATATCTACATCCTTGTGAAAGTGTCAAGTCAACCACTGGACATGTTAGGAAGAGGCCTGTTGGGGGTTGTCTCATTGCCCCAGCACTGGCTTTCAAAGTCAGCTCTGTTCTTTCAGGTTCTAGAATGGTGTCAGTTCATTAAATGTGATCCATGATGCATACCAGGAACTTCATCTGTGCAGACTTCAGGAACGCGTGTGAGATCGGCCCAGGTTGTTTACTTGTAAGGTTGCATTTTGCCCACTCTGAAAATGTAGTTCCAGATAAGCTGGACTCCCTGGTGTATGTCTTTAATCCCAGTAGTTGGGAGGCTGAGGCAGGAAGATCCAGAGTTCAAGGCCAGCCTGGGCTATATAGTCAGATCCCTGACTCCAAAAAATAAAATGAAGTGAAAGGGTAGTAGTTCCGAGTGAAGAGTGGCAGATATGACAATAGGGTGAACCCCACCTCCTCACCCCAGGCCTTTTTAAAACAGGAAGCTGACACCACATTCCCTCAGCGGTTATCAGACCATCTTTTGAGGACAGCAGAGAATGTTAAGAAAGGGATATCAATATATTTTGCTCTTGCTGGGGGGAAATTGTAAGACTTGTCCAGATGCTGGAGAACTGGGTGACAGGAAGTACTGCTCCAAATCCCCAGCTAGTGTGACAGAAGGGACGGATGTTGTTCTTTGTGGGTAAAGATATGAAATAATAACACAGTAAAACAGCGACAACTAGGATCAGAGTTCGTCAGGTCCGTCCATCACACCTTGAAATGGGAACTCTGCTGTTCATGTTGCGTTTCATGGGTCAGACGATCCTAAGTTTTGGAAGGCTGACATCTTCATTGCGCCGTCCACCTTACTCCACTGTGGAAGCCATCCATGCCACAGCTCTTCAGTCTTCACCTGCGTGATTTTAGACCAATCCCTTAACCTCTCTGAGCCTCGCTTATTTCAAATCTGTCAGATGGACATGATCTACACCTGTACCTGGCATTCATGGTGGCAGTGCAGTAACATTGTAGACAGGCATTCACAGAGCTTAGCATCTTGAGTAGATGCTGCACAGTTGTGTCCCCAGCCATATACTTTGTGTTTTCATGATTTCATTTCTGTGGATGGCCTCCACCACCTTGCCTTTCACCGCACCCTGTTAGAGAGTGACTAAGCGGTCCCGCATTTCTTTTACTCTGCCCCCATGGGCTGTGAATAAAGCCCATCTCTTCTTTTGACATCCTATAAGAGCTTGAGGGTCTGCAGTAGATAGTCCCCCCCCCCATCCTTACCACGTGTCCCCCTCTGGTTGGCAGGCAGGCCCTCTAAGTGAGCAGCCCACTCCATGACCCACCTAGAGAGGCCTTCCCATGCTGGCTTGTATATGCTAATAGGCCTGACTTGTCCTGGCTTGTTTGTAGTGATTTGTGGAGGCATTTATATGCAAATACTATCAACTTGCTGAGTTAATTATCATGTGCCCTCCCCCAACCCCCTCCTGCCAGGCCTCCCAGCCTGGCTGGCCCGAGCTCTTTCTGCCTTGAGCTCTTCCTGTCTTTGCCCTGTCTGCCCCCTTCCTGTACCAGCTGGCCTGGTCACAGCTTCTTCACTGTGGTGTGGCTGTCACAGGAACCTGGGCCATACCATGTGGTCAGATGTGGCAAACTGGGCGTGCCAACTCCAACCTTCTGTGAGAGGCGGCCTGTTGCTGCAGAGGAGCCCAGCTCATTGTAGCTCCGAGCTTTCAATGCCATTTTTACCAGTTACCTTGAAAAACAGCTGCTCAGCACTACCAGTCCTTGATGCTCAGTGTCTCCTGAGATGATAGCTTTTGTAGTTATTTTCATTTTCCCATATCGTTTAAGCCACTACAACGTAATATCAATTCAGAGTCCCAGAGAGAGGCCTTTGCCGCAGGATGTCCCCTGTTGCTCCTGATCTCTGGAAATAGGAGTGGATCTCAGACCGAGTTTCATATTGACATTTTAGGGTGGCTAGGTCCTGTGGGGTGGCATTTATGGGGAACATTTGTCTTGGCTGTATTTGCATATAAATCCCCCTAAGCTTGTGTAACAACCTTACATCTTTAAAGTGACTTCTGGCTCCCTGCTGACAGTCTGACCCCTCTCTAGAAATGGCCTGGGGAGGTGGATCTGCCCAAGGCTTAGGACCACAGGATAGAGGATACACTTGTTTCTCTAGGGTGAAGAGGTAGCAGGTCTCTGGCCACTCCTCCCAAGTTCCACATCCTGGCTGTAGTGTCTAAATCGCATTGTGCTAGTTGACCGGTCTTAGAGTTTGTGATTTAACCCATCTGATAAAAAGATGGTTCTCTGGCCTGAATTTCATGGTGGTCTTTTTAGCATCTGAAAACCAGCAATCTTTTTAGGACATAGTGATGAGCTGAGAGTTTGAGGAGATAACATTCTTGTCCTGTCACAGGCTACCCAGTGGATACAGAGCACAGGCCCTGTATGTACATACGTGTTCCTAGTAGTCACATGAGTAAAAAGTATCAACAGGTGGGACTAGGTTTGAAATACAAATTCTATGCAGCCCATGATGTCAGCAGGACACCTGGCTCCACTCATGGGACTGACTGCCTTCCTGGTCTGAGCAAACACCATATTGGGCATCTTTGCTCTGGGTTGACTTTAGTCCTTTCTAGCATGAAGTCAGGTCATTGTCTAGTTACTGAGTCTCTGTCTCTGTCTCTGTCTCTGTCTCTCTGTCTGTCTCTCTGTCTCTCTCTCTCTCTCTCTCTCTCTCTCTCTCTCTCTCTCTCTGAACCTTGGGCTTTGCACACGCTAAGCAAGCACTCTACCACCGAGCTATACCTTTAACACGTGCGCGTGCACACAAATGTTTCTTTCTCCCTCTTCCTTCCCCCACCTTTTCTAGTCCCCCTTTCCCTCTCCCTTCCTCACTCCCTCCCCTTCTCTGAATGGTGGGCCTTGGCTGCACATCTGCATGGAGCAGTGACCCAAGGAGCTGGGCCTCTAATCTTGGGGACCTGGGGGAGGTCCTCAGGGCAAACACCTTGGCCAGGCCTGGAAGGAGAGTAAATATTCTGAGGGCTCAGCAGTATTCTTCTGACACCACACAGACTAATGGTTTGGGTAGTTTTGTGTACAGGGTCCCTTTTGCTGGACAAGGGGGTGAAAGTCCACAGCTATGCCTCAATATCAGGGGAGGGTCTACCGGGATGACCTAGTTTTAGAAAGTCTAAATGCAATACTAATGGCTGAGATCTAAGTGGGTGATGTATGTGTGTGTTTGACTGGGCCTCCAGATAAGGCGAAGAGTATTTTAAAAGTTACTTTAGTGCAACCTCCCAGATAACCGTATGCCTGGGGCCAGTTACAATTTATGGCCAGCTGGTAGTCATGGCCGTGTGGTGGCCTCATTTTATCTTTTGAGGCCAGGCCCTGTAGCTTAGCTGGTAATGCTCTGTTTATTTTATCTTTCGGGGGGAGGGGGATGCAGATGGGGGTTTTGATCAGGTTTTGTTTGTGAAAACTAACAACATTTTATCACACACAAAGAGCTGTTGTTCATGCTTCTGTGACTGGGAGCCTCGGTGACTGGGGGCCTTCAGGCATGGATGACAGTCTGCACTAGTGTATTGCATTCTAGGGTTGCCAGGAGTCTGGGGTGCAGGCCCCTCATCTTGTGCAGTGCCACAGCCTGGGAGCCACGATGAGGTGTGGTTCCAGCCCGAGGTTTCTTTCATCTCTGAGGTCAGCCTTTTCCTGTTGCCTCTTGACTGCAACTCAGCCAGGCTAGCACACTTTCCCAGTAAACAGTACAGCTGTGAGTGAGGGTTCCTAGGTTTTTCTGGACAGTGGAGAAAATGGGGGATCTGGTGGTACGCAGAGAGATCTTTCATCCTACACTGAACCATTTTTTTTTTTCAAAAGAAGCTACCTTTCTGATATGACTTGTTGATACCCCACATTTGAATAGAATCTGGGGACTCTCTTTCCACCCTATCCCAGTATTGAGGAGGACCCCTACACAGAAAAATACCACCAGACTTTGCTTTTGGAAAAAGTAGGGTGTTCTTCAGCTTTTGTGAACTTTGCTTTTGATTATCAGGTTGTGACATGTGTCCCTTAAAATCTTGCCTTTTCTTTTTCTTTTCTTCTTTTTGAGACAGGGTCTCCCAGGCTAGTCTTGAACTCAGAGATCCACCTACCTCTGCCTGAGTGCTGGGATCAAAGGCGTGTGCGCCACCATGCCCAGCTTCTTTGCTTTTTTTTTTTTTTTTTTTTTTTTAAGATTAAAAAAAAAAGATTTTTGGTTTTAATTACGTGTGTGTCTGTGTGTGCGTATGTGCATGTGTGTGTGGGGTGTGTGTGTAGGTGCCTGAAAAGAATAGAAGAAGGCATCCCTTGGAATTGTGCAAGAGTACAGTATGAACTCCTAGCTACGGAGACATTTCTCCAGCCCTCTTGCTTTTTATCTTATTTGAATTGACAAGCTATAGTTTTAGAGGTCTTTTAGTTGCTGGGTGGGGGCAGTAAGGATAAAATGAAAATTTCTTCTGCTCTTTGGAATTTACAGAAGTAACTTCTTTGTTGATAGATTACAGTAGTAAGTTTGTGGGTATCTTTTTTTTTTTTTTTAAGGTCCCTTCAGACCCTTCACTTTAACTCTTGGGTAAGCCACTGTCATCTGCTTTAAAAATTTTTTTTTATTATTTATTTATTTTTTTTTCTTTTTAAATCCTCAAAAACAAAGGGACCTGGAAGCTCAGACCTGTCCTGCCACATTCCTGAGTAATTTGGTTTTGATTAACCCAAGGAGAGAAGTTGGTTTCTCCTAGCGACCGACTCTGGGACAGAGGGGGATCAAAGCACCAGGAGGGCCAGTGCCCCTAATACACGGTTCCCCTCCTCCCTCCCGCCCTCTCCTGGCCCCTCACCCCCCCCTCCCCCCCCCATCTCCCCCTTTAGAATCCTGAGAAAAAAAAAAGCTCTCCTAGCCATGGATGTGTCTCTTAGATTGTTGGGTGGACCGACCCTGGAGAACCCCATCTTCTTAGCCCCTACCCACCCCCCAAGCTGTGGAGCACATTCCTCCGCTAATCCTGCTGCTAGAAGAATGCAAATGGATGTAATTGTGTGTGCCCTGAGATGGGCCAAACGTGCGGCTTTTCTTCTTTGAGGAGGTGGCTAAAAAGTTCATTTACATAGAGAAATGAGACTGGCCTTGTGATCCCTTGTGGTAGAATAGGCTCTGCCTAATAGGAAAGGGGCCTCATCTGTGCAGTCAGTGCCTCCCTCCCTCTCCCTTCCCCCCTCAGGGGGAGGGAAGGGGAGGAGAGGGGAGAGAGAGAGAGAGAGAGAGAGAGAGAGAGGAAGCATGAGAACTGAGAACTCTCTGCTCCTACACAGTACACTTTAGGGGGGGGAGGGCAGTTCAGAGAGAACATTCTGCCCTTGATGGTAAGAAATCAAGCTGGAATAGGAGACTGGTCTCACTGTGGGTAATTAATCCTCCTGTTAAACCCACAACAAACAACTTTCCATTATTGTTTTAGAAGTTTGCCATGGGATTCAGAACCAACATCTTAGAGAAGGTGTGTGACTACCTTCCTGTGCTGGTCTGGCTTTGGTAGTTTTCTGCCCCTCTCCCCTCTTTCTTCCCTGAATTGCTATGGTACTTGGAGTCTGATGATGAATTATTTGGATACTGAGATGATTCAGGTTGTTAGAAGTGGGTATTTGGGCATCTACACTGTAGCTTCTGGGTGATTCTTTCTGGCCACACTAGGGAACATTTTCCCTTACCTGAATCTGAAGATGAAAGGGAGGGAGAGGCTCTCTCGAAAGAGAGCCAATAGAAATCTACAGCAAACCATGTAGGTCATTTAAAATTTTCTACTAGTTTGTTCAAAAATCCAACAGAAGCAGGCAGAATTCACTTTAATGATTCGTTTTACTTGGTCCTGTATATTAACAATTTTGTGATTTAAACATGGAATCAGTATTAAAAATTATGACTGAGATGTCCTTATTGTTGCCTTAAGTCCTTGAAATGTTATCTACTTAGGGCACAACTCAGTTCACACTTGTAGTTTCATAGGCTCAGTGACTACATGGAGCTGGTGGTTACCTGCTATGGACAGAGCAGGTTTGGAGCAATGGACCTGCCCAGGCTTTTCTAAAGTTTTAGTAGGTAGAGCTGAGAGAGTCCCTGATCATCCCTCAGCATCACCAGCTGCTGGGTTTCAAGGGTGTTGACAACTCCCCAGACAGCCCCTTGGGATTGTTAAGAAGGGGAGATGTGACACTGTCTTGGACTGGGTGGTGACTCAGGCCACTTCCCAGCGTGGGCCTCGGGGGTGTTCACCAGGCTTTGAAAGCCTAAACCAAGGTGGAATTCCACCTTGTAGCTAAGGGATCACTCTCCTCTGAGTGCATTCTGAGAGAGGGAGGAGCAAGGATGATGAGGACCAATCAGATCAGATGTAGCTCACGCCTGAATCCCAGCACCTAGGTAGTTGAGCTATTGCTGTAAGTTCAAGGCCAACCTAGGCTACAGAGTCAGTCTCAAAAAAAAAAAAAACAAGTGTGGGAGGATGGTGGCACTGGGTATGGTGGCTCACCCCTTAATCCCAGCACTAGCAGGCAGACGCAGGCAGATCTCCAAGTTTACCTATTAGATCTCTAGTTTACATATTGAATTCCAGGCCACAGTGAGACCCTGTCTCAAAACTAAACAAAATAAAACCCCAAAAATTATCAACCAGCTCTGTGTGTGTGTGTGTGTGTGTGTGTGTGTGAGAGAGAGAGAGAGAGAGAGAGAGAGAGAGAGAAGAAACAGGCCTTGAAACGTGTGCACACTGGTGATCGATCCTGAACCTGATGTCTGCTAGGCAAATGCTCTTCCACTCAAAGGCACCTCTAGTCCACATTAAAAAAAAAGGGTGTGTGTGTTAGAATGCTGTTTATATTTTTCTTTTGTTTACCCAGGAGGGGACTTTTCAGAGCTAGGTGGTTTAACTCCTGACATTACAGTTCTTTGTAAAGTCTTAACAGCAAGGACAGCCCCAAGTCTGTCAGAAAGAGCGACTGTGAGCCATGTCCCAAGGTGCAAGCTTCCTCCCGAGGGGAGTTCGGTGCTCCTGTGTGATAGGAACAATTGTCCTTCACCCTTGCTAGTCCCTGGGCACCCAGCCAGCCTTCTGGGAGGCCGGTGGGATTTGTGTCCTTGGTAAACCAAGAAGTAGGTATAGATTGGGGTTTGGAGGGAGGGAGATATCTAATTCCTTTAACTGGCTGGCCTCCTGCGTAGGCAGGAAAAAACAAAACAAAACTCTGAAAGTGTGAGGGTTCCCCCCCCCCCCCCCCCCCCACCGCCAGCCTCTGCTGGGGACCCAGCATTGCAGCTGTCTGACCCCGGGTGAAAAGTTCAAATCTGCATTTAAAAGGAGTGCCAGGGACATCCCCCCCACCCGTCAAGTTGAAACTGTTCACAGTCTCCAAGATCTGGCTTTGCACTGGGACATCAAATAGCTTCAGTTCACTTGGCCAAGACCTGATGATGCTGGTGTGGGTGGGGAACTGGGAAAAGGAGTGTGTGTGTGTATGTGTGTGTGTGTCTTTCTGAGCTGCAGTTCTTGAATAACAATAGATGTTGAGGACCAGCTCTTGGAGACCTAATGAAAGGAAGAGGAAGTTTCTACTAGGTTAGACCCTATAGCTTCCTGCAGGCCCTTCAAGGCCATTGTGAACTCTGAGGGATCCTGGGCGGTGGGAGGGGGTGGTGTCTGGTGGCCGAAGTCCCCTCACCATGGACATGATGGCCGTCATATTGGAGGGGCTGCTCCTATGTCTTCATGATGTGCGAGGGGCACCTGAGCTTTTTCGGGAAGCTTCCATGACCCCTGTGGGGTTCAGTGAGAAACTGGAATAGAGTGGGAAGAGAGTCAGGCCAGCACACTGGGGTCTGAGCAGTGGCTGTCCACCTAACGCTTCCTTCCCTGCCTCGCTCTGTGCCCCTGCGCTGTGCTGGCCAGCAGAGTTCTGGTTTGTTTACTTGAGCATTAGGTGAATGTAAACAGTTCAACCTCTCCTATTTTACATCCCTAAAGGGTCTGAGTGTGAATACAAATGAGTATTAGGCCCCTGCGGTTTCAATGACTTCCCACTATCCCCTCCTGGTGCTAACTAGTGGGTCTTTAACCTGCTCAAGAAGGAAGAGAAAGTCCTTTGCAAGCCTTGGAAAGCCTTTCTTCACAGTTTGAGAAGTGGAGGACGCCTTCTTGTCCAGGGGAAGTTGGTTCTTTTGAGCTCTTGTTTGGTGTACACAGAGAAGTTTGCTAGGTCCCAGGACTTTGTTAGGTACACCAGGAAAGCCAGGAGTTGGGTTAGGGCAATCCTTTCGTGCTGGCCGGGTGCTAGACCACACCTTCCCTTCCTCCTTTCCTGGTCTTTTGGAAAAGGATTTGGGCTTTGGCGCCCTCAGAGTGGACTTTGGTGTCTGTGAGACCCCTGGAAGGGGTATCTGTTTGGCTCACTTAACACATCTTCCTGGTCTCCTGTTTAGTAGATCTCAGGAACTTCCAAAGTCTTGAGGACCATGCCAGTCCACTTGCCCCTGAGCTTCAGGAATAGTACCTTCTGTTAGCCAGCTGGCATCCTTCTCAAATTGGCACTCCTTGCCCCTTGCTGAGTTCCACCCCCCCCCCCAGTTCCTGGAAAGGGCTCCCCTCCTTTCAGCCACAGGGCCATTGTGACCTGCAGAAGGAGAAGGTCATTCCCCACCCTGTGCAGTTGGGTTCTGGTTCATGTGTTCGAGGCCCAGGCAGTTCTGTTCCTTGTGGTGGCTCTGAGTCCAGTCACGCCATCACGGGGGCATTTTAATTAGCAGTGCCTTAGTCATTAGTGAGTTATTGTTTTTGTCTGGAAACACTTAAGTACTGTTTACTTGATGTCTCAACGAAATGCAAAACAGCAATTAAGCAGAAATTTGTTGTATGAGGCAGGGACCAAAATGAATCGTCACAAGCCGGTTGTGGTTCCTTCAAACCAAGGAAAATCGCTTTCTCCTTCAGCTTCCTGATCACTGGAACACTCCAGATCTTCTGTTTCTTCCCCAGACCCACCCCCGAGAGTTACTGGGCAGAAATTCTTGGGAACTTCAGCACTTCCTTGCTATGGACATTTAGGTTTGGTGAAGTGTTAATGTTTATTTTTCTTTGCCTGACTTTTTTCTTGTTGTTGTTAGTGACCTGGGATATTTCAAAACCCTTTCAACTGAAGATTAATTATTTGTGAAAACCCTTACATAGTCTTGAATGATGATTTCTAGAACTTGAATCTGTTTTTTCATGCTTCTTGAGACCACTGCCCTTGTTAGTCTCACAGAGCCTTTGTGACCCCTTGGCAATGTGAGGTGGTAGGATAAATATCTCTTTTACATCTAAAAACTTTTTTTTTTTTTTTTTTAAAAAGAATCCTGTAGAAAACGAAGTGAAGAGGAATAATTCTGGCTGAAGTAGAACTGGCGAGGTAGTTGAAAGCAAGACAAACAAACCCAACCCCAAATACAGCGGGAGGGATGTTCATGTGACTGTGTGCAACTTAGGCAAGTGGCATCCAACCCAAAGGAAGGAACTGCTATTCAATGAACGTGCATAACAACAGGCCCTTCCAAACAACGTTTGCTTTGGTAGCCACCCCTCCCCCTGGGCCTTATGGGAAACAGAATCAGTGAAAAGTGGAGGGATCCTGCAAGGGGGACTGGTTAACTCTGAATATATTACATCAACCTTCTTCGCAGACCTAAAACTCTTCTTTGCACCAAATTCAACATTCAGGTTCCCAGTTCCGTCTCTTCCTGCTCCCTCTCTTCTTTTCAGACAATATCTTCTGACTTCCAGATTTCTGATAAATTGATAAGAGGCATTGCGTGAGTCAATAGAGCTGTAGACACTTTGCCAATATAACCCCGGCTCTATTGATCTGCCAGTAAATTAAAGTCTTACTTAGAGGCTGCCAATATTTCTAATCTCCTGCCTCACCAATTACATCCTCCCAGCTACCTGGAAGGAGGACTTTGCCTTTGAACCTCTGTGATGGTGTTTTGAGGGGGTTGCTTCCCCTTCTGTGGTGTTGTGGGGGAGCCCTTGCCTTGGCTATCTGCAGGACATAGGAGCGTGGAGAGGAAAAGAGCCAGTTTACATCCTTGTGTGGAATCTGGTGTCATGCTACAAGGTTCATTAGTCAAAATTTCTAGAAAACAGATTGCATCATGGTGGTCACGTATGTTTTATGTACCAAGTCTGCGGCCTTTCTTACTCCTGGATGGGCTCCAAATTTGGAGGTGGAGAAAATCAAGAGTAGCTAGGGTTGGTGTTATCATGAGTGTTGTTTATGACCGTCTTCCATTTAAAAATTGTACAAAAAATTGTATACAATCTTACTCTTGCACTGGGAGAGAAAAGATGTTTGTATTAAAAGCTAGGTTCAGGGCTAGAGAGATTGTCCATCTGTCAAGAGAATGTACTGCTCTTCTAGAAGAACTGAGCTTAGTTCCCAGCTCCCCTGTCCGACAGTTCACAACCGCCTGCCACTTCAGCTCCAGGGGATCCAACTTCCTTTCCTGGCTTCTCCAGGTACCCCACCCACCCCAATAATTAAAAATAAATCTTAATGGGTCTGGAGAGATGGCTCAGGGTTAAGCGCACTGTCTGCTCTTCTAGAGGACCTGGGTTCAGTTCCCAGCACCTACATGACAGCTAACAACTGTCCATAACTCCAGTTCCAGGGGATCTGACACCCTCTTCTGACCTTCATGGGCTCTGCATGACATGGGTGCAACTTACATACATGCAGGCAATACATTCATACACATAATAAAATATTTTTTTAAATGTTTTTTAAAAGCCAGGCGCTTAAGTGTTTATCACTTCAGAAACCATAACACTACTATGCGTAAGCCAGGAGAAAAGGCGTGCTAAGAGTTACAATGGATTAGAAGTGAGCGTGTGTGGGTGTTTTTTTCTTTTTCTTTTTTCTCTTTTGGTGGGTTGCAGGATTGCTTTGCATTGTCCTCACTGGAGCGGAAGAATGAAGGAGAGGGAACTGATTTGTGTCCATTGTACTTTATGCCTGTGGTCACCCCTCTGCCAATCCTCTTTCTGGCCTCCCTCGCACTGTCTGAAGTGGAGTAACAACAGCTGCCTAAAGATTGTCCAGTCAGGGGACAGTGGGGCTCACAGAGTTCCCTGCTGGGCTTCCCACTTCCGGCGATGGCTGTGTGAGCAAATCGTTTGCCCGATAAGCTCTTTTCAAGTCCTGTTTATGTGGTTGGCTTTGGGAAGAAATCTCCAGATAAATGCTGTGTTCACTCTAATATACCAGAGCAAAAAGAAAGAAAAAAAAATCAATGGGAGGGATAATTCCTTCTCTTGTCCAACACATACCTTTCATGTGTTTCTACTTCTGGCGTCACACAACAAAATGTTTTTAACAGAAAATTCAGTCCTGCAGGCCTGGCTCTGCTCATGTGTCAGGAGGTCCCAGTGTCCTCTTCGGAATAAAGAACAACTCAGACCTTGTGATTTGGGGTCCAAGAAGAAGATTCTAGTTCTTTTCCCTTTCTTGCTCTGCCCTCTTTTTTCCTCTGCTTACCCCTCATCTGGGAGAAGCTGATGGTGACCTCAGGTGAGGTGATGCAGAAAGCTGCCAGTGGGTTCTTCAGCTGGTTGAATTAAGGAGCTGGAGCTGTAGGGGGTGCTCAGGAACAGGTGGGAGGTGATGAGAGGCCTCTCCTTCCTCTATGAGGCCTTTTGGAATAGAAGCACCACTGTGTGTGTGTGTGTGTGTGTGTGTGTGTGTGTGTGTGTGTGTGTGTGTGTGTGTAGTGTGTGTGTAGTGTGTAGTGTGTGTAGGGGGCATCCAAGATGGTGGCTTTCTGAGGCTAAGAAGGAAGCCTGCTCCAGGGTCTGCAGTGCAGGTCTCTCTGCACATTCCTTAGGGTCCCTCAGGGTGAGTGAGTGAAGATGTTAGACAAGGAGAAGCCCCAGGAGGCTGGGATTGACTTTCCCCTTTGTTTGGATTGCATTGTATTGGAGGAGGTGTTTAAATCTTGTTCACACCTGTCGAGGCTGAGGGCTGGCTTTGAGAGCAGTTTGTAACAAGACTTCTGTTGTTGTTGCCCAAAAGCTTTCTAGCTCACAACAGAGGAACTTTATTGTAGCAACTTGCTAATGTTCAATTAGGCAAATTCTGGGTGCCCCAGGGGCAGTGGAAGGGCGGGCTAGCTTTCTTTGGGAGGCCTACTGCCCTTGTTCCCAGGGATGGGGTAGGACAGGCAACACCTTGTCCCCTGGCTGCCTATGTGGGGGACAAGGGGCAACAGTTGAGGTCTTGGCTCAGAGTGAATGGCCAGGTGAGGTTGGTAAGGATGAAGGGAACCACCTTGTGAAGCTCTCTGAGGATTGAAATGTGTCCCATGTTGTAGTGTTCACCCCACCTGCTGGCATTTGTTGGCACTCCCCACCCTTGGGTGTGGCAGAGGTTGTGCCTGATGTTCTGTTTGCCTGTGGGTTGGGAAGCTGTAGGGACACCAAACCTAGTGTGCGGCAGTCTCAGCATCATGTGGCCCCAGGCGGTGGAAACCTGTTATCTTCAGGAATCTGAGCCTGACTGGCCAGGTATGTCTTTTGCTTTCTTCCTGGCATGATTCTTCTTGAATGACTGTCCAGTACTCTGACGGGTAGTGATTTCCATCTCCCTCTGGACTGAGATCACTGGAAGGCAAAAACCGGGAAGCCCTCTGCTCCGAAAAGCAGGTCTGACTCAGAGGTGCCCAAACGAACGTGGTTGTCTTTTCATGTTAGGAAGAAATAAAAAGTAAAAAGGAGGGGCAGGCCACTGACTGCAGCTCTACTAGAGAATCTCAGAGGCTTCGTGTCTTGTCCTATCCTCCCAAGCCCACTGCCAACCTGGCTTCCCAGAAGGAGGTGGTAGTAGGTGCCCCTTGCTCCCATCTCTGGGAATCCTTGGAGTTGGCAAGTCTTGGCTGTAAAATATTGCCCCTTGTGGCAGCCTGGCTCGGCTGTGTTGAGCGATGAGGAGGGCGAGGCACCAGCAGTGTATTAAACACTAGTTGAGCACAGGAGGGACACTATATCACAGGAGAGAGATAAGCAAAGTTCTCTGATAGTGGATCAATAAAGGTTAGTGACATCATATCTCAAAGTGAGGGAACCTGCTTTCTGCACAGCCATTTATCAGATCCTAGCCTGGAAGGGCATTAACCCATTTCTGGCCAGATTTCTGCTTATTGAACACAGACTTAAATTCCTTGTTGGGGAACAGGTGGGAAAGGAGGGAAGGTGTCACTTCTCCCAACATTGGATTTAAGGAGTCTTTGTGTGCTGGTTATGCAGATGCCTTCTGTAGTTAACATGTTAAACCAGCTGCCACTGGCTGGGGCATGCATGTATGTTTATGGAAAGTTTCTTTACTTTGAAATTTGTGCAAAAATTCCCATAAAGAGTGTTTCTACTGGTCTCAGCACTATGCCTACCTGTTATGGGGTGCAGCTGTATTGCTGTGGGAGGCTTGAGGTCTGAATTTTTAATGTTTGATGTTTGAAAATCAAGCAGTTTAAAAAATTGCTTTAAAAATTATTTAATATTTCATTCAGTTATCTACTATATATTGAACAACCCCCCTCCCCAATCAAGTAGTTTTGATTGAAACAGAAACTTGGTAAACCCTAAGAGCGACCATGGTTCATCTTTATAGATTTTATGGTTTCAAGTGGCCTGGAATTGACAAACTGTGGCCATTAGACCAGATCTGCCCCAGCTCCTTCTTGTTGTCTTTGAACTAAGAATGATTTTTCTATTTTTTAAATGGTGGCAGAAGGGGAGAGAGGACCCACACACGGATACTATCTCATGGTACATGAAAATATACACAGGTACTATATGTATCCTTAAGTATTTGTTGGCACTGTCCAAGCTTGGCCGTTTATATTTGCCTATGGCAGCATATGGCAAAGCTAAGATGCATGAGAAGATATGGCCTGGTCCCCAAAGCCTAAAATAAGTACCTAAAATGGGTTCTCTTTGCAGAAAATCCTTGCTGATTCTAGTCTGGCTTTAATATCAGATCTGCTGCTGACTAGCTATGTGACCTTGGGTAAGTCACTTCTTTTAATTAAATCAATTTTTTTTTTAAAATTTATTTGAGGCAGAGTCTCTCTGATCTCAAACTCCTGAGCTTCCTGCCTCTGCCTCCTGAGGGCTGGGATTTCCGACATGTGCATCACATCCCGGCCTTATTTTCTCCTTTACTTCTGTTTTCCTGATCTCTCTAATAAAACCTTGTCTCTTGCCTATTTGAGGGTGTTCTGAAAGTTGTGTGAAAACAGATGAGAAATGATTTTATAAAACAGTTTGTGTTTGCATTTGCCTTATGTTAAGTTAGCAGGGTGCTGTGTAAACCCATCTAAGACTGCTAAGACGTGGAGAGATGGTCCTTATGGGAATGCTATAGCCCCTGGTCTGAAGGGACAAACCTTGTAGAGGTTGCATAACTATCCCAAGTTGGGTGAAGTTTGAGTTTCTTTGTCTCCCTGAAAACTTGGAGGCATGCATCTTCCCAAAGTGGACATCTCTTACTTTGCTAAGGACCATCAATTTTCTTCTGTGACTGCTTAGATTTTTATCCTTTAAGAGTTGAATCACTTTTCTTTCCTTCCCACCAGTGATTTATAGATGAGGAGAACAGGCCTTTTCCTGTAGGTCTCTGACTGTTTATCTTTTTGGTTGAGCCATGACAATCTGTTGGCTGGGATGTTCCCTTTGGCCTGGGTGTTTGGGGGCCAGATGCCAGTTTCACAGGGTGGGGGAAGTTGGGGGAGGGGAGAGGCCAGAGATTTCCAGCCCAAAGCTAATGGGCTGATGTCCAAGTGGAAAGTGTATTTTCATTGAGGAAGTGTAGGTATTAGAGGAGGCTGGATTACTGTGTGATTGTGCTGTCAATACTGCCGTATTGAGTCCGTGAGAGCCTGCACAATACAGGGAAACACTTAACTCACTACTGCTGCTTATTGAGAAGCCAATAGCAATTTACTTGCTGACACTTGACATCAAATCCATTCCCAGAGGTGGAGCTCCTGCACACCACCATGGTACTTCCTCCCCTGCCCGGGCCCCTCTCCTACCTTGGGGGTCCACCCGTGTGTGTGCATGTGAGAGCCCGTGTATATGTGTATCTGCTTCCCCTCCTGGGCTGGTGGCTGCTGCCGGTCAGGAAGGACTGAAAGTGAGGTGGCCATAGGGAGGATGTTCCTGTTTCATGTCCACAGCTGACATTTTCTCCTCCTCCTCCTCCTAATCTCTCTGGTACTTGTATTCTTTCAACAAGTGCTGAATGACCCTCCCTTGGTTCTTCCCTGGGGCGTGTATTTTCTGCATGTGGGAACTTTCTCCTCCTCTCTCCATAAAACAGTCAGTTCCTTAAAATGGATACATGAGGAAATCATATGTAGGAGAGGCTGAGGAGGGCCGCCCCTGCAGAAGGTGGGCGGGCAGCTAAAAGAACAGTCAAGGCCATGAGGGTGTTACGTGGGGGAGTAGAGCACCTCTGATGGCACCTGTGTTCAAGAGACAGGCAGTGTGTGACCCCCAGAAAGCTAGCATCAGGCACAGCTGAACTCTGGTTCTCCAGTGACTGCTCATGTGAAGTCTTTGCAAAGTGTCTGGCTTTTTAATGCATAGTGCTTTTATATAGCCAAGTGGTTTAGATGCCTCCAGACCCTGGGTTCTTTAAATAACCAGCTCAAAAATCAGAAGATCCCATTTCTGGGAGGGGAAACTGATTAACCCACCATGATTTAGGGGTGAGTGGTTGATGATTGCCACAGGTTCTGGCCTTGATTTAGTTTCCTCTCTGTGTTCTTAACTTAGGCCCAGTCTCCCACATCTGTTAGTGTGCCTTACCTGGACTGATTTGCAGGCAGTAGTGGGAGATGGGGTCAAGGAAGAGTTCAGCTTCAGTTGTTGTTCTAGTTTGATTCTCCATTGCAGTGACAGTTCACCAGGGTCACAGTTCACCAGGGAGCCCAAGGTAGGAACTCAAAGCAGGAACCTGGAAGCAGGAGCTGGAGCACAGGCCATGGAGGTATGCTGCTTACTGGCTTGCTCCCCTGGCCCCTGCTCAGGCTGCTTTTTTATGCAACACAGGCCCACCTGCCCAGGGCTGGCACCACCTGCAATGGGCTGGGCCCTCCCACATCACTCAACAATCAAAAAAGTGCCCCATGGACATGGCCACAGGCCAGTCCTATGGAGGCAATTCCCCAATTTGCTGCTTACCTCCCCTGGCCCCTGCTCAGGCTGCTTTTTTATGCAACACAGGCCCACCTGCCCAGGGCTGGCACCACCTGCAATGGGCTGGGCCCTCCCACATCACTCAACAATCAAAAAAGTGCCCCATGCCCCATGGACCAGGCCAGTCCTATGGAGGCAATTCCCCAATTGAGGCTCCCTCAACCCAGGTGTGTCAAGTTGACAC
>NW_008340065.1:1073695-1149197 GCF_000622305.1 Nannospalax galili
CTTATAACAAAGCATCAGAACAGAGTGGCTTAAAACAGCAGAAATCTGTCCTCATCACAGTTCTGAAGGTGAGGAGTCTGAGTTCAAGGTGGCAGCATGGCTCTTTGTATACTCCAGTGAGGGTCCTTCCTTGTCCCTTCCCAGCTTTGGTTGGCTCTTGGCAGTCCTTGGCATGGAGCTGTGTCACTCTAGTCTCTGTTCCTATCTTCTCAAAGCCTTTTAGCATGTATCATCATCACCATCATCATCATCATCATCTCCTCCCTCCTCCTCTTCCTCCTCTGTACTCCCACCTCCTCTTCTCCTTCTCCATCCCCCCTCTCCTCCACTCCCTCTTCCTCTTCCTCCTCTTCCCTCCTCTTCCTGTTCCTCTTCCTCCTCTTCCCTCCTCTCTCCCTCCTTTCCTCCTTTCTTCTCCTCCTAGGGATTATGATAGGGGTTAACTTTAGCCTAGGCTGGTCTTGAACTTGACATTCTCTCAGCCTCTTGAGTAGCTGGGATTACAGGTATGTACCACCATTGCTGGCTGATCTCTTCCTGCCTAAGGGCACCAGCCATTGATGTAGGGCCCACCCTGATCCAATATGAACATGGTTGATTTATACTCTCAAAGGACTAACTGAATGAAACCATCTTCTGAGCCTGGGGTGGACATCTATTTTGGGAAGATTCTCTTTAACCTGCCACAAGGTCTCATCCTCTGGATAGCTTTTGAAGGGGGTGTGGGGTGAGAGAAAATAAAGTCAAGGCTGACTGCCTGGAAGGCTGGATTCCTGTGACCTTAGCTGGGCTGGCCCTTTATTCTTGACTTGTAAGCATTTATATCTTTGACTGTACCTTTTCTCATGGTGCTCAGTCCACTCTGTTTTCCTTTACTGAGCAACTACATGTTTCTTAATATCACTGCTTAGCCTGAGTTAGCTACTCAGATATTTAACTGTTTAGTTATAAGTAGCAGGGAAAGGTGCCAAGTGTATCTGAGGAAAATGGGAAAGTAATTTAAGAGGCTTCATTTTTTTCAAAGCTCTTGAGCCTGTACCCTTTCTGTTAATCCTTAAAGTTATTCTGGAAGGTATACGATGTAGGAACCCCAGCTCTAAGAAAACCTCAGAGGCTAAGTGTCTTAGGGGGAATCACCTAGCATTGGTTCATATCTGGATTTGAACCCAAATGGACAGAGCAGACATCCATACATAGAAGGGGGTTAGGGGTTGGACAGAGGTGGATTATAGGGGGTCTATATCACATTCCATTTCAGCTAGAGCTGATAACATTTGCCTAGAGCAAATTTGCCTAGAAATAGACAAGACAGAAAAGGATCAAAAGTAATGCCTGACCTTACTCTTGAACTAGCAGATAATTGAATGGGAATTGTAAGGAAGACAGGACATTGAAGAATTGTTGCAAACTTGCCACTGAAGGTCTGACCTGATCAGTCTTATTTGATTTCAGTTTTAACGAGTTTACTGCTGAGTTAAGCTTGACAAGCACTGCCAAAGTCAATACCATGGGTCTGGTGGGCCAGCCAGGTTACACAGTGGTTTGCGCCATGGGCCCCACATTTCCCATTTCTGGGTATTTCAGAAGTTGTCCCATTGAATGAGGCATTCATGACCTTTATAACTCTCTGTTCCATGTAGGGGATAGGTTTTGAATTTAAGGTGGGAACCTTTTATTTTGAAATTTCTTACAAGCACTCTGACCTATCCCTTTATTCTTGGATAGAATGAAAGCCACATTATCCTTATTTATGGTGTCCTGGGGCAATCCTCTGTTTGATGTGGTTTGCAGTTTGGTTGTGATTGCTGAGGGAGTGTTCTGCCAACCCCATGTTGTACGTGGTTCATTGCATGTATTAAACAAAAAAAATTTAGATCAAGTGTCCCTGTAGAGGAATTGGTGGAGGACACTTAGTACCTCTTGTTCTGATGACAGTGGTCTTCCTTCTTTCTTTCATTCCCTCTCCCTCTTCTTCTCCCTCTCCTTCTCTAAGAACGTGAAGGATCTATGGTAGAATTCACAGGGTAAAGTGGATTTTGTCTTTTGGTAATGATAAGGGAAGGTGGTAGCTCCCCAGGAATGCCCCTGTAGCCCTTTTGAGAAGTTGAAGGGCTCAGTACCAGACCCAGGTGGAGTTGGAACATGCATTTTTAAAAAAAAGTGTTTATGCCTTGCCAGGAATGTAAGACAGCTCTCATTTTTCTTACCAATGTTCTAAACAAATAAACAGTCCCAGTAGTGGGTAGATGAAGGATGGTATCTTGACAGAGCTGTAGAAAAAGAGCATGAGGATGGGTAAGCCATACGTAGTACTTTGTAAGAGGTCAGGGGAGGGGGACCAGAGACATCTCTCTAGGAACAGCTCAAGTTTTGGGAGAAGTTGCTTCCTGTGTGCAATGATGACTCACTGTCTCCAGGTTCATGCCCTTTAGAGCAGGAAAGAAGGTTCATTTGAGGGTGTACATGCAATCGTGGTGGAGCGGGAGCCCCTGGTAGTCAGGTTTGGACAGGCAAAGTGTTGTTCCCTAGAGGCAGCGGGTGCCATCTGCAGTGGTGGGGAAGGATGTTCGTTTGAAGTGTGTGTAGTGGCCGGTAAACTTTGTAGCTATGTCCACAGAAGCATAGACACACACGCACATGAATACGTACATGCAGACATGCTGTTGGGGAGGTTGACAGACCCATGTGAGGCTTAATGCTCTCCAGGATGGTTTTTCTGAGGCAGGTGTTTGCTGGCTGTTGGCAACTTCAGTAGCATTCGTCTGTTTTTTTTTTTTAAAGACAGGGTCTCACCATGTAACCTTGGCTAGCCTGGAACTCTATGTGTAGAACAGGCTGAGTTGGAATTCAGAGATCCACCTGCCTCTGCCTCTCAAGTGCTGAGATCAAAGGCGTGCGCCACCATGCCTGGCTTAGACTGCTGTTTGACCTGAACCTGCTACCTGTTCCTGCCTCTTGTTTGTTTGCATTCCCTTCCTCTTTCTCTTCCTCTCACTCCCTTCCTCCTTCCTTGGTGCCCTTCCTTTTTTTTTTTTCTTCTTTCTTTTTTGAGACAGTGTCTTATGTAGCCCAGTCTGGCCTTGAACTTCGTATCTAGCCAAGGGTGATCTTGAATTTCCAATTCTCCAGCCTCTGCCTCCCAAGTTCTGGGATTGCAGGTGTGCATCAGCTCCCCTGGTCTGTGCAGTAGTGGGAGGAACCCAGGGCTTCATGTATGCTAGACAAGCCCTCTGCCATCTGACCTACATACATCCCCAGCCCCCTAGGGATAGCTTTGCAGAGATACTGATTTAAACCAGGATGAACAGATGCTCTTTAATTCTTGTATTCAGTGATAGCCTCAAGGACACCTGGAAGGATGCATCTAAGGAAACTCAGGGCGAGAGTGTGCTAGAACAGCATGCCAGACCTTGGGGCACATGTTCGTAGAGCTAGAAAAAAAATCTGAGTGGAACTGGACACTTTAGCACCAGTGCTGGGGTACAAGCAAAGCCAGTTAGTGAGTTTGTTGGGGGTTGGCTAGGAAGGAAGCTAGTCTTTGAAAGAGAACTCTAGCTCTCAGAATACAGTTCTGGTGGAGCACTGGGGAGATTGTTTGACATCCCATTTCAGTATTTAGAACTGACGGGTGCTGGCTTCAGTTTTTAGAGGAGATAGGGGGTTTCTGAGACTAGAGGATACAGGAAGCCACACCAAACCTGAGTTGATGTAGTGCTGAAGCCTTCCCAAATGCCAATGGAAGAAGATGGAGCATTCTTACCTCACCTGAGAGGTAGCTCTGTGGGCAGAATGCTTGCCTAGTATGGCTGAAGCCCTGAGATCTGGTCCCAGCACCAGTACACTGAGAGTGTTGGTGTCCACCTGTAATCCCAGCACTCAGGAGGTATAGGCAGAAGGATCAAAAGTTCAAGGTCATCCTCATCTACATAGTGAATTTGAGGCCAGCCTGGGCTATATGGGATCCTATCACAAGCAACAAATAAAAATTTTCGTTGAGCTTGGGACTGGAGAAGGAGCTAGAGGTGTGGATTGGGGACAGGCAGCATGTGTGAGCTCTGCAGGCAAGCAGGGCTCTCACAGCCTTTGGGTTTTCTGCCTATCCTTTTCCATGTCCCAAAGGGTAGACTCTGCTTTGCTTTGTCATTCTTGTATTTGAATGCACAGGGGCACAGTTCCCTTGACAGGCTCTGACTACAGGATGCTGTGCTTTAGAAGAGTTGTTTGTGGGGCTCCCTGCTGACCAGCTTGCTGGAGTTGGAGAAGTCAGTGTAGGTTGTGGGAGGAATCAGAAAGGTACAGGTGAGGGGGGTAAGAGTGGCATTCCTTAGTCATGCAGTCAGCCAAGGCATTGCTGGGGAGTTCAGGGAAGTGTTGGAGAAGACGGTGCTGGCAAGGCCTTGATGTCTTGGCTGTGTCTACCACTTCAGTGGGGGACACGAATAAACTTGGAGCATCTTCAGATACTCCTTTCAAGCATTCCTTCTCCTTTGGCCAATAGAGGATATTTTCTGGGACATCTTCCCATACCCACCTGTCTGATCCCAAACAAAAATAAGACCCTCCCCTTGCCCCTGTGCGCACTTGTCTGTCATCTACTGCATAAGAAAACCCAAATCATGGCTCGTGATCTCACAGTAATCACCCTTCTGCTCTTTAGTTTCCCTGTCATTTTTCAAAGTTGCATTCAATCCTAAGGAGTACTTAGCCAACTCCTGGGATACGCACTTGAACTTGGGTGGGGTCCCAAGGGACGTTAACATAGTAGAGCATTCTGCCCGAGTGGAGTGCCACTCTCTTCTCACATGGGTGTGGTTCCACATCCAAGGAAGCACAGAGATTGAAGAGCAGCTAACGGTGCACATCCATATAGAGGAGGAAGAAATGACTGGAGCCGGTTCACCATAAGGGCTGCAGTAGAAGGCCGTGACTTGCTCATATGGTGTGAGCTATGGAAAGTGAAGTTCTGTTTTGGGGGCATGTTTATTTGGGAGGTTGCATTAGAAGAATCAAAGAGTGACAAGAAACTGGTCAAGAGACTTAGACTATCACATTAGGACCAGCTGATGCAAAGCTCTCCCAAACTCACCTTGTCTTGGATTTTCAGTAGTCTGAGTGCTTCTTTCATAAGCAAGAGGCTGATGAACCCTTTGTAGAAGGTGGTTAATTTTTTTTTTTTTAAACTACATCATCTTGCCTAAGGTAGTGCCTTATACAAGTCACAAAACTTGAATGTTTAAATCCTGTTGAGTCATCCCACTTATCCCAGCCCTGAAAACCATAATGTAACGCTTCATGTTATTTGTTAACATAATAGTTTTTGTCAATTGTTAACATAAAGACTGGGAAAGTGTCAACAACTGGGAGAATTGGGAGCATAGGTTGGTGGGGTCAAGTGGATGAATGGTCTGGCCTGTGATGGAAAGGGTATGGAGCAAACTGGAATAGACTGGAGTGAGAATACGGCCCTGGTAAGTTCCTTCTTTGCGTGATGTAAGAATAGTCTGTGCTTGGGAGTGATTAGGTATTTGCTCAGCAACAAGACATTGTCTGTCTGTCTGTCTGGTTTTTGTGGGGGCTGTTCTACAAAGTATAGTGCCTCCCTTTGGCCCTCAGTGGCGTGTATCTTTGTGATATGTAAAATCCAGTCCTGGAAAGCTGGCTCCTCTGGAGGTGTTGGGCAACCGGGGCCGGCGGGCCGCCAGCTTCTGATGTGGTTGGCTGCCTGGCTCACACCTCTCAGGTGCTGGAGAGATGGCGAGATCCAATGGCCCCAGGCTGCCACTGAGGTGGGCAGAATGCCACTACCTTCCGGTGCCGCCTCCTCTCTTTGTCTTCAGGAGCCCAATGGGCACAGGCCTGGCTTTCCAGTTCTTCACACTGACTGCCTGGCATCATGGCAAAGCTGTAAGCCTGCCCACTTGTGGGGATGTGTTGGGCAAGGTTGACTTGGCCTGATTTCTGCCCGCTTGGGAAGAACTGTGGATCTAAAAATTCTTCCTAATAGATTTTTAGTTTAGAGTCTTCTATCGAATCAAATAAAAATTGAGCACATGTATCTTCATTGTTCAACTACTGCTCTGTGATTGTTCCTTTGCTTTGGGTATTTATGAATCTCAAATGGAGTAGGCTGCTGTGGGAGTTTTTCCTCCTTCATGCTAAGGTCCTCCACTGAGCACTAAGCTTGGCCTTTGCTTAGGGCATCAAGGCCCTTGATTGTAATGTTTGGTAATGGAGAGATGGAGGATTCAGTTGGCTCTTAGAAGCCAGAGATGGGTGTTGTACAGACTTGTGAGGTTGTCATGCTGAGATTCTGGGACTTGTTTCTGTGTGTAGTCATTGTCACAGGTTCCTTCCATCTAGAAGAAATGTGTTAGTTTTTTTTTTTTTTTTTTAATTGATGCAGCAACAAATGACTACACGTTTGGTGCCTTAAAACAGTTCACATAGTCTTCCAGCTAGAGCCTGGAACCTCAGAAGTCCACAAAATCGGTTTGACTGGGATGAAATGTAGGTATTGGCCAGGCTTGATCTTTCTAGGTGTTCTTGCCTTTTCTAGGTTCTAGAGTACCCCACATTCCTTGGTGGATGACCTTTTCCCCACATCTCTCTCTCTCTGTTTAACTCTGTCTTCACAGAGCCTCTGGACTCTGTCTTCTCCTTTGTCCCTGTTTTAAGGATTCCTAAGATTACAGCAGGCCCCGTCTTGATAATCCAAGATAAAATACTCTATCTCAAGATCCTTAACTCTATCCAAGTCTTCAAAGTCTTTTGCCATGTAAGGTAATGCATTAACAGATTCCAGATAATTCGGATGTGGGCATGTTGAAGGGCTGGTTTTCAACCCACACCTGGGGTCTTGTGAAGGACTTGTTATAGGTGGGAGAGAGGGAAGCCCTCATATGGACCTGGAATTGGGAGACTGGGAGGGTAAAGCTAAGTTCAGCATCACACTGAAAGCTCTTGTAGCCCTGCCTGCCTCTGGTATTTCTTTTGAAATAGGGGAGGAGGCTTAGAGGTGAACTTTAGTAGCTTCCCCCTTTCCTAAGAAATGGGACACTGGTTAAACTGTAGTAAAGCCCTAAGGGTAGAAATTGAGAGAAAAAAGGAATAGTGTTTATAAAGGATCTCCTCAGGAGTCTCCATGGGGGATGGTGAGTTCAGGCATTGTAGGAAGAAGCAGAGGTTCAGGTGAGACAGACACCATGTGTTAAGGGAGCAGACAGGCAGGCAGGTATGTAGGGTGGTAGCTTCCTTTCTGTCCCGTACAGCTTCTAGGTTTGGAGACCATCCCTCTATGTGCATGGGAGGTCGGTGGCACATTGTCAGAAATGGTGCCCAGGTGATAGGTCGAGTTGCTGTACTGGGGCTTTTGGGAAGTTTTTAGGGGAGCAAGGAGGACTGTGGGAAGTGGACTTATGGAATGGCAGTGTTTGTAGAACCATCTCTAGATGCTTTCCCTACTAGATGTGATCATGACAGCTCATTCTTTAGTCAGACTCTGATAGTATTGGTTTGAACTTAGTAGAACTGCTGTATTTTGGATTAGAGTTACTAACAAAAATGGAGCAGTGTGTTAGGTTCTAAGTAAGAATCTTTTTTTCTTTTGGATGCTGGAAATTGAACACAGGGCCTTATATGTGTTAAACACAAGCTCTCCCAACTGTGGTAAACACCCACCTCTCTAGGTAAAAATCTTAAAGGCACAGTTTTGGATAATCAGGTTCCTGGAATATGACATTTATTTCAAACGAGATAAAAATCTGGAGAGATGGCTCAGCGGTTAAGAACACTGGTTGTTCTTGCAGAAGATCCAGGTTTGAACCCCAGCACCCACATGGCAGCTAACAACTGTCAGTAACTCCAGTCCCAGGGGATCTGACAGCCGCTTCTGACCTCTGAGGGCATTGCATGACATGGGTGCACTTACCTACATGCAGGCAATACCTGCATACACATAAAATAAAATAAAAAATAAAATTTAAGAAATCTATTCTTAACAGATTTTTCTTTTTAGATCCAGTTGCCAAAGTTAAGAAATGGTTTCAGCTGAGTTCCCAGAAGGGCTTAGGGGCATGAAGTTTCATTGTTACCATAGCACACGGCCACTAGTGGGCATCAGCCCTGGGCTGGGGGTCCCAGCTCAGGACAGAGGTTGAGCTGAGATGCAACACAGACACACTGTGCAAATGAATGGGCCTTTGAGCTTTGCTGATTGGCCAGTGTACTCATTGACACTTTGGTGTTGGAGGAGAGAGCCAAAGTTGCCTGTCAAGGATGGCCTCTAAGCAAGAGAAGACGTTTAAAAAGCTGCTTTTGGCTCTAAGTGTTTCTGGTGTTTGACTGTAATGTTTAGCACAAATGTGCTTTTATTCTTGGTGAGCTAATAGTATACCTTCCTCCTAGGGCGCAGGAAGCAGCCCTGGGCTTCTAGACCTACATTGGAACTTAACTTGATAGCCCTAGAATGTCAGCACCAAAAAGAGGGTGTTTCCACTGAATAGAGCTTCAGGAGGGCATTTTCATTCTACATACTTTTAAAGTGTTCTTTTACGTGTCTGAATGTTTTACATGTATATATGTAAGTGTATCAGGTTTGTGCAGTGCCTGCAGAGGTTCGAAGGGGATGTTGAATTCCCAGGAACTGGAGTTACTGATGGTTGTTAGCTGCCATGTGGGTGCTAGAAACTTGTGCTGGATGGCTTTAGTCATCAACTTGACACACCTGGGTGGAGGGAGCCTCAATTGGGGAATTGCCGCCATTGAACTGGCCGTATCTGTGGAGCATTTTTTGATAGTTGAGTTATGTGGGAGGGCCTAGCCCACTGTGGGCGGTGCCACCTCTGAGCAGGTGGTCCTGTATTGTATAAGAAAGCAGGTTGAGCAGGGACCAGGGGAGCAAGCTGCCAGTCAGCAGTGTTCCTCCATGGCCTGTGCTTCAGCTACTGACTCAGGTTCCTGCCCCGAGTTCCTAAGTTGGGTTCCCTCAGTGATGAACTGTGATGCAGGAGATGTAAGCCAAATAAACTCTTTCCTCCCCAAGTTGGTATTTGTCAGTGTTTTGTCACAGCAATTGAAGGCAAACTAGGACAGAACTGAACCCTGATCCTCTGCAAGAGCAGCCAGTGTTCTTAACTGCTGAGTCCTCTCTCCAGCCCTCTACATATATTTTTATCACAATGTTAGTTTTTTGGGAAAGATTTATCTTACAGCTTAAAAATCTACCAAGAGACTTAATGATATTAACACATTTAGTGCTAGCCAGACTAGGATTTGATTGAGTAGCTTCTTGTTTGAGTGGAGCCAGTGGGCCAGACTGCCTGGACACTGAGGGCATGGTTTCCACAGACAGACCCAGCATATTGGACAGACTGGAGACTTCTGGCTGCCAGCTCAGTTCTTTTTATGAGGTGTCTAGAGTCAGCTCCCCAGAGAGGAGGAGGCTAAGCCGAGGTCACCTGGTCCTGCAGGTCAGCAGGGGAGGTTCTGCCCTGGGGCAGTGTGCCCAGTGCTCTGATAATGCAGCATTTTCGCTTTAATGCATCTGAAATGTGGATTATACTATTAATTACTGCAGGACAAAAGGGATTAGTGCAGCTGCTCTGCTCGCCCCTCTGCACTTTTACACTTCCCCTTTGCTCGGGAACAGCCAAAAGGGCAGTTGGTTTTCCTGTTGTCCTTTGTTTTAGCTGCAGTGGCTGCTGAACCTCTCGGACTTAGAAGACAGAGAATGTGAATGGGGCACTGGGCAGTCTTGAGCTGGGTTTGGCATGAGGGATAAAGGTAGGGAGGCTGCCTTCCCTAGAGTTGGGGCTTGTTTGCTAGGCTCTGTGGGTGTCTACTGGGTGGCCTGGCCTCAGCAGGGAGAGTTGCTGTGGTCTCTGAGCTATCAGAGAGCTCCCTATGTGGGGGGAGCTGTAGCTTTCCTTTGCAGGGGGGCATAACTCCATGTTCTACTATGTGTGGAAGCCCATAGGTATTGGGTGTGTTTGAGACTTTCTTATATGGTTAGAAAGTACAAAAGGGCCAGATGATGGCTCAGTGGGTGAAAGTACTTGCCATGCGAGCCTGAGTTTGATTACTGGAACCCATTACATAGAATTGTGTTCTGACCTTCACTTGCATGCCCTGGCATGGGCATGTAGCTTCCTGACTCCCTCCCTTAAAAAAAAAGACGGAGAAGATGGGGCTGAAGAGCTAACTCAGCGGGTAAGAGCACTGTCTGCTCTTGCAGAGGCCAGCACCCACTCATAACCGACTGTTAACTCCAGTTCCAGGGGATCCGACTCCCTCTTCTGGCCTCTGCATGCACACATGTGATGCACTTACATATGTGCACGCAAAACACTCATAAAAGAAAAAGAGAAGAAATAAAAAGTGGCAAAGGAAGGCCTTGGCTTTGGCTGCCTGTGTCCAGTCAGTGCGAGGATGGAGGTGGCGGTGGTTGCAGTGAGGTAATGCCCTTGTATTTTGAGAATCTCTAAATCCCTAAGCTTTGCTACTGCTACCTTATCTTTGCATAAAATGTTATAGATTTTAAGTAATATATGATTACATTTTCTGTTTTTCCCATATTCAAGCTAGTGTGCTCATTTTTCATCCATATGGAATGAATTTTTTTAAGTAGACGAGGCATTAAATAACCACATCTCACTAATAACACTCCCAAGAGCACATAACTTGGTAGTGTTTGCAATTCCATACAATGTAATCTGTTGTGTGCAGGCGTGTAGATTTCTGTTTACCGGCATCCTTCATTATAGGGTAACATAATATACAGAATTTCCCAGTTGCAGAAATTAGGAAAGTAGGAAACAGATTTCTTCAACATAAATTGGAAAACTGATTTATAGAGTTCATCTTTCCTCTCTCTGTCACAAAGTCTGTGGCAAGAAAAGGAGTTGATGTGACAGTGCTTCTAATCACAAGTTAATTCAGTTAATTTGGGTTTGAAGTTCACTTGAAGAACTAATCATGAAGACATCTGTGGAATCCAAGATGCATTTGGGAAGATGGGGAGCAGTAGGGAAAGCTGGAATGTGTCCCCCTCTCAGCTGCCTAGCACAAATTGCAGGTTGCAGAATGGCAGCCCGGTTGAGATCTAATTGAACTTGAAAGTTAACCCCCCTTCCCTTCCAAGATCTTAATTTTTCCAAACTTGGAAACTCCAGAATCAGAGGTTATTTTCATCCCCTTCCTCTCTCTCTTTATAACACTGTTTATTTTATAATTTTATGTGTGTGTTGCCTGCATGTATGTAAGTGCACCTGTGTGTGCAGTGCCCCCAGATGCCAGAAGGGGATGTTGGATCTCCTGAAACTGAAGTTAAGGATAGTTGTTAGCTGCCATATTGGTGCTAGGAACTGAACCTGGGTTCTCTACAAGGACACACACCTTTAATTCTAGCAAGGTTTTTTTTTGTTTGTTTGTTTTTTTTTTTTGATTTATTAAATAAAAATTTCTAGTTCAGGACTTTCTTTATTTGCCAGAGTTCCTTTATTTTGGAGATGTTTTTATCCTCCATAATTTTAACCGTGTTAATGAAACACAGTTACTTAAAAATGAAAAGATAAAATTCTCCAAAATCACACTTAGATCAAGGAAAAACAAAACAAGACAAAACAAAACAAAAAAATTGTTCTAGAATAATTAGGAAATATTTAAAGCTCCTCATCTCTGAATGTATTGGTTATATATGTACCTTTAAAATCTTTCATTATGAAATAAGAGAGAATGAAAGTAAATGAGTGAAGTATTCAGTTCAGAACTGGGAAGAACAAAATAAGCCCAAAGAGAGCTGGAGAAGAATTATAAGAAATAATGGCATTAATGAATAGAAAAAAGAGCCATTTGAACTGATAAACTAAAAGTTGTTTATTTGAGGGAAAATAAAATAGACTAAATCATTATAGTGTCTAAATAAGGAAAGAGAAAACCCAAATACCTAAAACCAAAAGTGGGTTGATGTGATGGAAAAAGAGTAACACTGTAAGTTGTATTTGAAATAATTATTTTGTAATATGAAATATAGTAACCAAATACAACTGTGAAAACCTCAGCAACCAGTCTGTTAGGGAAATGATTCAGACGTCTAAAAATTTAAACCAGGAATTGGGACAGAAGCTGAACATTAAAAAAAAAAAAAAGGCTTCCAAAAAGGGCCTGGGATGCAATAAGTTTAATGTATGAACTTTTTATTAGTTGTTTCTTAGGGGTATGAGTGTTTTGCCTCCATGTATGTAAGGGCACCTATGTCATGCAGTGCCCACAGAGGCCAGAAGAAGGCACTGGATCCCTTGGAACTGGAGGTACGGATGGGTGTGAGCCGCCATGTGGGTGCTGGGAGCCAAAACCTGGTTCTTTGCAAGAGCAGTAAGTGCTCTTAACTGCTGAGCCATCTCTCCAGCCCCAATGAATGAGCTTTTTAAAATGCAGTAGGCAAAATAATTCCTCACTAAGTAAAATTTTCAGAGCTTAGGAAAAGAGACACAGCACCTCAATTGATGTTACAAAGCCACACAGCTCTAGTATCCAACACTGTCACAAAGATCATACAAAAACGAGAAGGTGGGGTATAGTGGTTTGAGCCTGCAATCCCCTGACTTGAAGTACACAGCAGGAAAATAGTGAATTTGAGGCCAGCCTGGGCTACATACATATTTAGCTCCTATCTCAAGAAAAGGAGGAGAGAGGGGGCTGGAGAGATGGCTCAGTGGTTAAGAACACTGACTGTTCTTACAGAAGACCCGGGTTTGAATCCCAGAACCCACATGACAGCTAACAACTGTTCATAACTCCAGTTCCAGGGGATCCGACAGCCTCTTCTGTCCTCCATGGACATTGCATGACATGGGTGCACTTACCTATATGCAGGCAATACATGCATACGCATAAAATAAAAATAATAAAAATATTTTTTTAAAAAAGGAGTAAAGATTGCTCAGGCATTAGTGTAGATGCAAAAATGCCATGTAATAGTAACACTTTGGTTTTAATGATATTTAAAAAGAATCATAACTGCAGAATTTATCCCAGAAAAGTAAGCAGGGCTTCTTATTAGAATGTCTTTTCTTGAAGTAATTATAAGTAGAGCAAAGAAAGACATCTACATTAAAAAGATATTGTTGTTTTCTACCCTTATTCCTCATTTGTTTAGAATAAAAAAAAAAAAAATCAAGATACAAAGAAGTTGCATTCACTCAGCGAAGAAGCCAGCAGTCAGCAGCTTAATAGGGAACGTAAGAGGCAACGTCGTGGACTGTGAAAGAAAACAAAGACTGCCCAGATGTGCATTTCTTTTTCCTGCCTTATTGAACTGGCCAGCATGTGCAAGCCAAAGTCGAAGAATGGTTAAAGAGAAGCAACGAAAGTCACTTGCAGATGTTATTTTCTTTGTAGAACATTCAAGTATGTGTAAATTCAATTAAGAAATTCAGTTACAAAGTAAAATAGTAAATAATAATAATAATAATCAAATTAGCTTCCCCATCAACTGGGAAAAAATGGGTAGCAAATATTGAGACCACACAATTGAGTGGAATCAAATAGAACTATACCTGGAAAAGGTAGCATTTTATTTTTAAATAGTTTGTTTTTATTTTCTATGTGTGTGAATGTATTGCCTGCATGTGTATAAGTGCACCCATGTTGTGCAGTGTCCATGGAGGTCAGAAGAGGGCATTGGATCCCCTGGAACTGGAGTTTCAGATGATTATTAGCTGCTGTGTGGCTGCTGGGAACTGAACCTGGGTCCTCTGCAAGAACAGTCAGTGCTCTTAAGCACTGAGTCATCTCTCCGCCCCCCCAAAGGTAGCACTTTAAGTAAATGGAAGGAATTAGACTGACAGCTTACATTTTTCAATACTTTTCAGTACTAAGCACTATGTTAAATGTTTCCCATGGACTTACCTCATTCAGTCCTCATAAGAAATATACAAAGGAGACACTTCTCCATTTACAGATGAGGAGACTGAAGTTCAGAAATTTTAATTTTCCTGGTCACCTAGACTCACATATTGATCTTCTAGATGTAAAGCACCGTCTCTTCTCATCAGTGCCTGAGCCAGTCTCAGTCATATGATTATACAGCATTGTGTCCTATGCAGTTCTTCAGTAAACAGCTATAGGAGAGTTGTAGGTAACCACATGGAGAAAAAAATTAAATTAGAGCTATTCTTCCTAGCACACATTGTTGTAAATTCCCCTTGAGTTGGTAATTATGAAAGAGCCAGAAGAGTGCATAGATTCATGTTAATCAGAATGTGCAGAGGGGTGAGTATAAGACCTAGAGGTTCTAAAGATTTATTTTTAGTTTTAGTTTTTTTATATGTATGAATATTTTGTATGTATGTATGTATGTATACCATGTGTGTGCAATGCCCACAGAGGCCACAGGCATTGCACACATGGGTACCCTTACATACATCGAGGCAAAACACCCACATAAAAAACAAACAAAAAAAACGAACAAAATTCTGCATGGTAGGCATTAATAGCAAAATTCAAAAGTATATGCCAAATTGGGAAAAGATGTTTATGTCTCATGTCATTGACAAGCTGTCCACAATATATTAACTATGTGAAGAGCTCTTCAAATCAGCAACAGATAAAGATAGTAGAAAATGGCCAAAAGTATGAATGGAATGGGTGACTCAGGAAGAACAAATTCAGGTCAGTCAAAAAGTCAAATGATTAAGATCTCATTATTTTATGTTCTTTGATTATGAGTGAGGTGGAATCTCTTTGTGGTTTTTAACCAGGATTTTAACTTTAGGTTTAATTTTTAATTGTGTGTGGGTTTGTACACTAATGAGTGCCTGTAGAGGTGAGAAAAGGGTGTTGGATCCCCTGGAACTGGAGTTACAGGTGGTTGTGAGCTATGGGTACTGGGAATTGAACGTCAGTCCTCTGGAAGAGCAGTATGTGCTCTTAACCATTGAGCCGTCTCTCCAGCCCCCGAGATTTACTTTTGTTTTTATAAAGCAAGTGCTCCGTCCTCCTGAATAGGTAAAAAAATCAGTATCCCCTTTCTGGGAAGAATGCATGTCAAGAGCTTACCTGTAATGTTTATTTGAATGTCAGCTTGCCCCACCCTGGATTCCTGATTCCCTTTACTCTGCTCTGCCTTTTCTCTCTTACCATACCATATGCCACTTAGAGAACTAGTATATACTTTTAAAACTTACTGTTTTAGATTGTTTTCCCTGCTAGATTGTCAGCTTTGTAAGGGTGACACCAGGACACCCATCTTTGTGAATTTTTGCACTGAGTTATCTTTCATATCTTAAATGGGTCTAGTGACCCAGCAACTCTTGTTTGTAATAAGGAAATCATCAGAATTGTGCAAGAAATATTTATAGGACCTGGAGAGATGGCTCAGTGATTAAGAGCACTGGCTGCTCTTGCAGAGGACCCAGGTTCAGTTCCCAGCACCCACATGGTGGCTAACAACCATTCATAACTCCAGTTCTAGGGAATCTGATGCCCTTTCTGGTCTCTGTGGGCACTGCACACACATGGTGCACTTACATGTATGTAGGCAAAACACGCACACATATAAAATAAAAAAAAGTATTTTAAAAGAGAACTTTATAAGGATTTTCATGACAGACCTTTAAAATGATAAAGAATAGAAACAATCTAAAGATCTCACAGGGGATTAGTTTAAACGGTGGCACCTGCATATGGCAGATCCCATGTGGTTGTTTAAAATCCTTGCCTCATGGTTATGAATGTGGGAATACAGTGATATCAATTAAGTAGGCTGTGTGTGCATGCAAGAGTATTTTCTGGGCAGCTATTTCCAAGTGTTGGAAATATTAGCCACTTCAAGAAAAAGATTTATTATTTTTATGTGTATGTGCATGTGCCTCTGAGTTTATGTGTGCCATGTGTGTGTAGGGAGGGACCTTGGAGGCCTGTGTGTGTGTGTGTGTGTGTGTGTGTGATGTGTGACTGTGTATGTGTAAGTCAGAGAATAACTTTGTGAAGTCAAGTTGTCAGGCCTGTTCAGCAAGTGCTTTTAGCTACTGAGCTGTTCTCTTTTTTTAATTTATTTTATTTTGAGACAGGATCTCTCTCTGTAGCACAGGCTGACCTGGAACTCACTATGTAGTTCAGGCTGGCTACATACATGAGCCTTCTCCCAGTACTGGGATTACAGGTATGGCCCACTATACCCAGCTTCTATTACTTTTATATCGTGAAAAAAATGTGAGTGTAGACTCACTTGAATAGTGCTGGTCTGTGGTTGTGTCTGGAAGCCTTTGGAGGTAGTTCAATCTTGTGAATTAGTGAGACCTAAACAGCAAATACTGCGCAGCATGTCCTGAGGCTACTTAGCTTTAATTATTTATGATATTTACTGAAAGCAACTATGGTTTGTATTTGTAAAAATAACGGAAGTCTTCATGATAGGCAAGCTTGGGGAGCCCTCCTAGAGGTCTTTGTCTAGGTTAGCTCTCTTGGTAAAGACATTTGCATTGTCCTTCTGACAGGGTTGTAGGGTTCTAAAGTAAAATTAAATCTTAGCATAAGCCAGATGAGAAGGATGTGCCACTATGCAAATGTGGATTTTTTTCCCCCATTCTTATGTTGACTCTATAGATGAACTTATGGAGACCAGTATAGGAGGCTCTGTCAACTGCCATGCACTATAGATGGATGAAGATTGTTGGTGGGATTTTGTGACCATGTTTAACATCTTTGGGCTGAAGCCTCACAGATTCCTAGCAGCCATGGGATGTAACGGTTGGCATCAACTTCTGTCTCTGACTTTGGGTGTCAATTTCTTGACTTGTGAAAGGAATTTACACAGATTGTTTCTCCCTCTTCTTTTAGCTCTCACATTTTGAAGGCATCTGGTAGCTTTTCATATTCCAGGTATGTGTGTTTGAGGGGTTTGGTTGTCATCTGTGAGGATGGAGAAGCCCAGTAAGTTTTATAACTTCATAGCTCAATAGACAAAATGTGCATAGAAAGTAACTATCAGATCTAAGTGTGAATCCCATGCTGCCTCTTACTGATTTAAACTTTCTATTTTCTTTTGTAAAATGCAAAGGTATTCTGGGCACCATGGTATAAGCTTAGAATCCCAGCCCTTGGGAGGTTGAGGGAGGAAGATTATAGTTGTTTTGGCTACACAGCAAGATGTTGTCTCAAAATGTAAGATGAAGGGTATATTAGTTACTTACTGCTGCATATCAAATCAGTCCCACTCTTTGTGGCTTAAGCAATCACCTGTTGCTACGACATCAGTGGCCCAGGAATCAGGCTATGACTTAGCTGGGTCATTTAGGTTAAACTTTCTTGTGAGGGTAAAATCAAAGTGTTGCACAGGGTTGTGTTCTTATCTGAAGGCTTGACTGGAGAAGGACCCGATTCTGAGCTCATCATGGATGTTGATAGGCTGCAGATCCTTAATGGCTTTCAGTAAAGGCCTCTGCTCCTTGCTCGTTGGAGACTGCTCTGCCTCTGCCCAGAGCAAAGCCTAATATGGCACTTGGCTTACATTTGGGGGGAAGACAGAAGATAGAAACTACAGTCTCTGTGACCTCATCTGAGAAGTGACATTCTTATGTATTCTTTGGTGAGAAGTCAATCACTGTACATACAGCTCATGCCCAAGGGGAGGGGATTGCCCAGGATGTGAATGCCAGGAGGTAGGGTGTTGGTGCAGTCTCTTGTAGAGGCCATGGTTTGTTAAACTTTCAGGAACATCTCAGGGTCAGCTTCTGTTTTTAAAAATGCCTCCACTGGAAAAGTCTGTGAGATTTAGTGGAGACTCCAGGAATAGTCAAAGTGTGGAAGAGCATCTTGTCTCAGGATCTGACTGTCTGCTGTCCTTTTCTAGTTAGGTCTTGACGTGTCTGTCTGTTGGCTGGACAGTTAGACCCATGACTCCTGCCCTGTCTGCTGGGTGTGGCACACCCAGTGTAATTTGAGAGGGAAATGGGTGTTGGGCCTCTGCAAATGTCCAGTGTGTGTTTCCGTGGGTTAGACAGCTGTGCAGGGGAAACACCCAGGAGCCTTGGGAGCCACACAGTGGAGCAGAAGGACTTCCTGGAGTTGCGCCTTCTGGTGTCTGCATATGGCCATTAGGCAGTCAAGGAGGAGGCTGGCCTGGCACGTCCTCTGGTTAAAGGATACTCTAGTGGGTTGAGCTGGGTGCCAGACATTGCCACAACCCTAGGAAATGAGTAAGAAAAAAAAAAAGCAAAAGCAGAGTCCTCCTCTAGAACAGGCTGAGCTTTGTGCAGAACAGGCACCAAAAATGAAAAGCCCATTGTTCCCAGATGGCTTTTTAATTAATGCTCACCACTCACACCCGTCAGCTCACAGCAAGAGCGCCTCCTCCCTTCTTTCTCCACATGCTCTTCATCCCTTACTCCCTTGTGCCTTGGGGACAGGTCTAGGGACCCTCATGGATGGGAAGTGTAGAGGACAATGTGGACAGAGGGGCCCTTGCTCTTTGTTCCTGTCTGGGATTCTTAGTCGGTGAGCCCCTCCACCTGTTGGAAAGCAGCCCTTTGCATCTGTAGGTTGGGAGCCAGCTCTGTCCCCTGTGAGGCTCTGGGAAGAAAGCCCAGCCTCAGCCCATTCCAGCCCTTTGCTCCAAAGCCCTGCGCACACACCTCTTGCCTGCAGCCAGAACAGAGAGCCAGAAGTGAATGGTGCTCTGTGTTTCCGTTCTCCCCACTTGCCCTGCTCTTAGAGATGACTCTGGACCTGGGAGCCTTTAGCTTGCCAGGGAGGCTTTCTAGATCAGATCCGAGCTCTGGTGGATGGGGTGGGTCCAAATTCAGGAAGGAGACTGCATAGCTCATACTGATGATGTGGAGAAAACGGGCCAGTTCCAGAGTTGCTGCCTCCTTGTGTTTGCAGGCTCACGTGGGACCCCTCCTGTGTGATGCTGGAGGGCTGTTCCATATCTGTCTGTCGTGAACTCATAGCATGGGGTCCTGTCTGTGCAAGGACTGATGAGTGGTCAGCACCAAGCTACTCTTGCCCAGACCTGGACCGAGCCTATAAAGTCCCAACAAGTTTTTTATGTTTATAGTAACCCCCAAGCCTGTGGAGTTGTCTTGTATCTATGATACTTTAGGCACAGTCTCAACCAATCATTTGAATATATTTCTCTTTAAAAAATATTTTTTTATTTTTATTTTATGTGTATGAGTATACTGCCTGCATGTATGTGAGTGCACTCATGTTGTGCAATGATGTGGAGGTCAGAAGAGGGCTTCGGATTCCCCTGGAACTGGAGTTAAGGATGGTTCGTAGCCTCCATCTGGGAATCGAACCCGGGTCCTCTGCAAGAGCAGTCAGTGCTCTTAACTGCTGAGCCATCTCTCTAGCCCCATCATTTGAGTATATTTCATCATTTTGTGTATATGCTGTTAACTGTGTGTGACTAGGGCAAAAGCTATTCAGGGTGGCAAGTTAGATCACAAGGAGAACATCTCCCATCAGGAGCAACACACCAGTGGACTGTGTGGCCAGCATGATTTTAACTCCATCTGGTTGTGATGGCAGTGGGTTTTCGAGTTGTAGACAGGGTTACAAGGACTTTAAGTCACGATACCCTCAGGGGGGATAGTTTAATGATGGATAAGGCCTGGAGAGAAGATCTGATGGACCAGATAAGTTGTACGAGATTCCTTGAAAATCTGTTCACTCCAGGGCCAGCCACCATAACTTCATGACACGTCACCCAAATACCATCATGAATATAGTAGTAAAGTGAGTTAGGAATCATGTAATGTTGAGTTAGGAATCATGTAATGTTGGTGAATGAAAACAAGTCTGAATTATTGCAGAGAGGCTAGATTAGAGTATGGCTCTAAGACCTCAACAGCAGAGAGGACTGAGCCTTCAGTCACGAAGTGTGGCTGGTCTTTCTATGGATTGTGCTGTGAGTGTAAAACACATCAGATTTCTTAGGCTTAGTACACAAATACGGAGGGCACACCTTAACAAAGTCTGGATTGAATATATTTGATATGTATATATTATGTATGAGTGTATTGCCTAAATGTATTTAAGTGCACCTGTGTCGTGCAGTTTCCATGGAGGTCAGAAGAGGGCATCAGATTCCCTAGAACTGGAGTTGTGAATGGTTGCTAGCCACCACGTGGGTGGCAGGAACTGAACCCCGGTGCTCTGCAAGAACAACCAGTGCTCTTAACCGCTGAGCCATCTCTCCAGCCCCATAGGTCGATTACATGTGCAATTATATGCTAGCCATATTGGGGGTAAATAAGATATCTTTCGTTTCACCTTTACCTTTTTCTCTTTTTCTTAAAAATGTACTTATTAGAAAATTTAAAGTTACATATGTGGCTCTCATATTTGTTGTTTTTGAGACAGGGCCCTGATATGTAGCCCAGGCTGGCCTCTAGCTTACTGTGTAGCTACCATGCGTGGCACTGTGGCTCCCATTTTAGATGAAAGATTTAGATGAAGCATACATAGTTTGTGGTTATTTGTTAGCAAATTTGGTGGGAAGTCAGGTTTTGCTCCAAAGGTGAGTGCTGTTAATGATTTCACCAGGGACACTCCATATTTGCTTCTTGGATTATATTACCATAGACAAACCATCATCAGATTGCATCCTCCAGCTTTGAGCACACTATGACCAGGGAACAGCTGCTCCCCACAGTTGTGAGATATGAGTGCTGTTTGGTGGGCAGAGACTGTGGGGTTCGACTGTGGGAAGCTGGGGAGGGGGAAGATGATTGCTTTAGAGTTTCAGCAGCCCTCCAGGGTAAAGAACACTGTTGCTTAACTTGCAGGACCTTAAAGACAGTGATTGCTCAAACAGGCCCCTGGACCCTCTGAATGCAATCATGCAGGTTACACAGGCCCACAGCAAGAGAGCCCTGTTAAATTTTTGAGTGGTATTAAGACTGCCATGATATGCACGAGGCCCTGGGTCTAATCCCCAGCATCAAAACCCAAAGTACCACCACAATCAACAAACAACATAGGCATCAAAAATGGTGTGTAGCACAGAGATCTTACTCCTGCAGAAATTATTGGTATCCTAGAGGTGCTCCATATGGAGTCTCTTTCTGAAGGTCAAGAGCTTCACACAGGCCCTGGGTTCAGTTACCAGCAGCACCAAGAACAAAACAGTAAGTCTAACTTGTGCAAATGTCTTTATATAAAGCAGAGTTAGATTTCTGTGGATGATTTTTCCCCTCAGAGGGGACTTGGAAGGGTCTCTTTTGGAGCAGGACACATGGTTCTTTTCCAAGAGTGCCAGCATCTTGCCCCCCTGCTCAGAAGGTGGTGACTTCTTATCCATGGTGAAAGTCCTGCCTCATTCTTGGCCTTTCCTGAAGAGGGGCTGAAGGCTCACAGGCCAGCTGTCAACAATAACTATAGGACCAGAGAAAGGAGAGGAACCTTAAGCTTCTTTTAAGTTTGTCTTTGTGGTGATCCTGTGTCCAGAGTACTGGTCAGACCAGTTCGTATCTGGTTGATTGTTATCAGAAAATTTAGCTCCATGACCAAAAACAGCCTCCAGCATCTGGCAACTTTGATTTTACCAGGTGAAACTGCCATGACCATAGCAGAGTGCCTTTCAAGGGATGCAGGTGGGAAGACAGGGCTGTTTATACAGAGAGAGGATCTAAGCCCCCAGCTCTACCCTCCCTGTAGACTCACAGCAGGTTGTGGATCTTACTTTGTTACAAGATTTGCCTTGTTTTGTGGAGAGTCTATGGGTCCTTGGCAGCATGTGGGCACTTGGCGAAGGTCTGGGTAACCACAGAGGTTATAGATTCCAGCCTTTTATCAACGACCTGCTTGGTGCTCTGGACACACTGGTTTACAAAAGATGAAAGGGCCTGTAAGAAAGCCATATCTAGTAGGTCTAATCATTATCCAGGCAAATAACTACCTGCATTTAAGTGCTCAGTAGAAGTTGAGAATAAACATTCGTAGTGGGGAAGAAAGCCGCAGAGAGACAGAGCTTCTTAGCAGAGTATTGAGAAATTCCAGTCTAGAGCCCTGGGTGGATCGAGTGATACCAGCGTTTATTTGTGTTTTTAGTTTGCACTGTTCTCATCTGACCCTCTTACAGTCTCAGACTCAGGCCTTCTCTGTATGTCAGGCTGATATGTCCAGACCTCCCCATGTGGGGTTCATGGGCTGACTTCTGTGTTCTTGCTGCCTACCACAGCACATCCCTGGGCTCAGGGTCTCTGCAGAAGCAGAGACTTTGTATTATGAGAGGAATTTCAGGGGGGAGGGGGGCTGCTGGCCTTGAGAGGATTATGATAGAAGCTACGATCAGAGGGACAAAGGTGTCTATCAGACAGGTTTGTGCCAGTGGCTTAATTTCCTTTATTTCAGGACTGGAAGTTATTTAAATTACTTTATAGACTTCCTGTTTCCTTACAAGAGCTCATTAAGTGCAGGCTGAACTGCTGCATTGCCATAATGGAGTGCCTGGACCCGCAGTTCCCATTCCGTCCTCTAGGGCACTGGGAGCAGAGAGGAACATGCTGGAAATAGAACAGTGTGAGCTCAATAAAGGTGATTCATTTTTTAAAAGGGTGTTTTTTTCCCCACATTTGAGTGTGTGTGTGTGTGTGTGTGTGTGTGTATGTGTATGTGTACCTGTATGTGTGGGGGTGTACATGTGACATGGCACATATGTAGAGGTCAGAGGACAGCTGGTTTGACTTGTTTCTCTCCTTTCACTACATGGGTCTTAGGGTTCATGGAACTCAGGCCTTCAGGCTTGGCAGCAGGCACCTTTACCTGCTGAGCCATCTCACTGGCTTTTTGTTTGTTTTAGTTTTTTTGAGACAGGTCTTGCTATAGCTCTGGCTGTCCTGGAACTCACCATGTAGACCAGACTGGCCTTGATCTCATAGAGATCCTCCTGCCTCTGCCTCCCAGGTGCTGGGATTAAAGGTGTAAGCTACCACACTGGGCAGAGGTGATTCTTAATAGACATCCCATGATGACTTGATGGTGTTACTCAAGTATAATGACCCACCCAGCACTCTGTAGTCCATAGACTAACGCTTAGAACGTCTTAATTTCAGTATCATGTTTCGGAGAAGTGGCAGACACATCTCTGACCTTGTGATCCAAGACCCTATCTACAGTTTCAGTGATTGCAGCAAAGTCTTGGACTAAGTTGATTGTTAGAAGTAGAGACGTGGATCAAGAAGGCCGTGGAGTCTCCTGCTGATCAGGAAAATGTACTGGTGTGAATTTTTGAATCACTTAAATGGTTTATTTAATGGGAACCTTTTCAAATGAACTCCAAAAAAAGTCTTACACCTTTTGATCCCAGGTCTTGAAAAGATGTATCTTTGACTAAATGTTTTACCTTTAGACTTTCCAAGAAAATAATTTTTATTTGACCAAGAAACACGCCTCTCCTTGCACATCTTTAACTGTCCAGTCAGGGGAAACCTGCCCCATCGGGGGAAACCTGGCCCCAGAGCTCAAAGCTGAGCGGGTTGCAGAATGCTAATTTGGAACAATGGCTATGACAAGCAAGTGTTTAGTAGAGGCGACAGAGACTGTTTCAACAGTAAGAAGCGGTGCCTGGTTCCCTGCAGATGTACCTGTCAGCTGTTTACCTGCCATCCTCCTGGGAAAAGACATAGAACGAGGAAGGCACCCAGGCCTTCTGGACTCAAGTGACTTTTGATGTTCTATAACTGTGTATGTACCACTGGTGTTCAATGTGTGCTAAGTTTTGACCGATCCAGGAAGTCACTATCACTTAAGGTCAGAGTGGTTGACTCACTCCTTCCTTATAGGCCAACAAGAGTCTTTCTAAAGATGAAGATACTACAGTGACTTAAATATGTCACCCGAGTCAGACTTGCATGTGTAAGTGAATGTTGAGTCTTAAATATTCATTTACAATGTTAAAGTCTGTAATTTCTTCATAAAGAATTCTAAAATAATAAAGATGACCTGGTAGGCAAAATTCCCTTGTATTTTCTAAAAGCTTTTGATAAGGTCCCTCATAAAAGATTAAGAGGGAACAAAACCACGGTGTGGTGCAAAGTCCTTGTTGTGGATTAAAAAATGATTAAGTGATAGGGAGCAGAGGAAAGCTGGTGGAGACCCACTGCTCATAGTGGGGAGAGGTTAATCAAGGGGCATCTGAGGACTCTGTCATGGGGACCGGAGTTATTAAGTATATTGATTGTTTAGAGAAGAAAATGGAGGGTAAATTAGTGCAACATGCTACCCTGGATTTTCTAACTGCATCCAACCTAGAGATAGCGCAGATACGTTGGGAGACTAGGTAGTATGGTAGTGCAAAAAGGAAATTGAAAGTCTGTGAAGTGGTTGGATGGGAAGTCTTGGACACATGGAAAGCTTCTATGATTTCCTAACCTGTTGCTTCTTCTAGGGAAAGAGTTTCAGAAGTTCTCATGGGTACCAGAAGTTTCTGGAACTTTTAAAGTGAAAAGCAGGTGAAGAACATTGGAGTGGAGCTGCGCTTGAAAAATAGGGCTTCCTTCAGAAGGGTGACTCTGCTGATAGGCTGGGCAGTATCTCTTATCATCCCATTAGAGTGAAGGCATGTTTGAGTTTGAGTCACAGTGAGGGATTGCTGTTGTATATGGAACTGTTCACCTGTTTATTTCTCAGTGAGGACCTCCGTGCGTTATCTTGGATCATAGAGGTGGCTGTCAGAATCTAGTGAATTACCAAAGCATAAGACTACTGGTCCCCGAGGGCTGAACATCTAGCATCTTTTCAGGTACACAACAGCCGTACATGCTTTGAGTTGAGTGGGTGACAGGGCTAGACTTGGGGGAAGGGTTAAGGTGGCCCGAGCAGTCTTGTCACTGCATGTCCTGTCTTTTGTATCTCTTCCTGATGCCTCTCTCTGGTTACTTGCTGAGGCAGAAACTTCCTTGTGCATGATTGTCTAACTTGAGAGCTTGTGTTTTGTGAATAGGCTCCTCCAGGGAGGCCCTAGACCCTTCCTTAGCCTCTCGCCTTTATTTACCAATTTCTTTAGTAGCTGCCTGACTCCTTACCCGAGTCCCACTTTAATTAAACCCTGAAAAGTGCTGGCCTCCTTCAGAAATGTTGCTGAGTCCTTCCTTTGGGCTGTGAGCAGATAGATTCTTGTGTGTGGGTTGGGGTCCCCAGCAGCCCCCCCTCCCCAGGGGATTTTTGTATCCTAGGTCCAGCATAGTTAAAAGCAGCAATTACTGCATGGTGTCTAATTACCCTGCCTCACATTAGATCAGTGGACAGAGGGGGCTCCAAGCCTGTCAGCAGAGGTCAACCAGAGGTCCTCTCACTCAACAGCCCTCCCGTGATAGCTGGACACAGAGAAAGGCATTAATGGCGGGAGGCTGAGGGCTGCCTCTGCTGCGGGTCTTTGCTGGGGGATGGGAGAAGCAGAATGCTATTGATGACTGAAGAGGTCACAGCGGCTGATAACCCTTCACAGTACCCTTCTCAGGAAGCCTGGAGGAAAGCGGAGAAGGCTTTGCATTAGAGGTGATGCTTAGCACAGAGCCAGATAGATACAGAGGAGAGGATATGATGCTTGGATGCTTGGTGACTCCATGGCTATTAGGAAGATCAGTTCTGCCGAGCCTGAGAAAACTAGACTCTCCCAACTTGGGACATCTTTTTTGTTGTATCTTGGTACTACCCATTCTGTGCCATTTGATTTACATCTTTGTTTGAGTGGGCTCTCCTGGTAAAACCACACACATCTGCTTTTTGCCTTGCCCCAAGCAATGATATCTGAGGAATCTATGCTGCCAAGGTAAACATGGGATAGATAGTATTCACCTGAAAGTCATTAAGAACGAGCTAAATGGTGGCCAGGGACGTGCATGTGACAGCCTGGAAAATAAAGATGAACAAGACACCGGGCTGGATTCTGAGAACCTCTTTATCTACCACTTCCCTTTCCATGGTTTCCATTATCCCAGATCAACTATGACCTGAAAATATTAAATGGAAAGTTCCAGAGATAAACAATTCATAAGTTTTAAATAACTTTTATGACACACATTATTAATCATTTCACTTGTGACTACTCGTTAATCTCCTACTGTGCCTAATTTATAATTTGAAGTTTATCATATGTATGTATATATGAGTATAGGCACAGTATACTTGGAGTTTAGCCTATTTAAAGTTTCAGGCATCCATGGAGTATCTTGTAATGTGTCTCCTGCGGATGGTGGGGCTACTGTACTTGTTTCCAAGACCAGTGTTGCTGTCTCCTGCCGCTTGTGATTGCTCACAAGTCCGTAATTCTTGGAGCCTTGAAAATGAAATGAAACCAAGTTCTTCCTCTCTGTTCGTATATATTAATATTAACAGCTAATGTGTATTAAACATAAACAGCACTTGATACGTCCAGTCTTGGTAATGCTGACAGCCAAATGACACAACTATGATCCCTTCATATTTCTGATGGACTTGAGGCTGAAAGTAGGTTAAGAATTTGTAGCTTTTGCTTTTACTTTTGTTTTTCTGTGGTGCAGAGGATGGGACCCAGGGACTCAATGCATGATACTTGCCAAGCCCTCCCTCACTGAGGATGCATGCCTCAGCCTTTTGTAGCTTTTAGATAACCTCTCTGCTAAGATGTCAGGCCAGCACTAATGGGGCCAAGAGTCATACACTGCTCTGTAGTACTAGAGTAATATTGCGTACTATACCATATTATACTATATTATACTAATATACCTATTGTACTGTAGACTGTATTACATACCATACTAGACCCTGTGCTAATTCTATTAATATTAGAATATAGGTTTATTATAACCTGTGCATAAGTATAATATATAGCTTATATATAGGTTTATTTAAACTTATATATAATAAACTAATACTATACAAACTTTACTGTGTATAGGATTTCTTTGGTATTGACCCACTTCAGGGTGTTTAGTAGCTCTTCGATATCTGCCTACCAGGTGCATTATTAGAAAAAAAATGTGGCTTAAAAAGAGAAGGGCCACCAGGCATGCCTTTAATCCCACTCAGGAAGCAGAGGCAGGTGGATCTTCGTGAGTTCAAGAACAGCTTGGCCTATATAGCGAGTTCAGGCCAGCAGGGGATACAGGAGACCCTGTTTCAAAAAGACCAAAAAATAAAAATAAATAAATAAAAAAAAAGAAGTGTCAAAGGCAAAAGAGCAGTTCCTCCTGGTGGTCTCTTTTTCAGATCCCTGTACAGCTATGTCTAGGCCCTGTGTAGTCAAGCTCTGGCATCTCTTCTCCTGCTCTGACTGGGATAGGCTAGAGTTCCGTATGCTCCTCCTTCAAATCAGGGCAATATGAGTGCAGGGCTGGCCTTAGAGACTGGAGCGATGTATTCTAGTGATAATGTTCTTGCAGTGGAGATGCAGGCTTTGGAGCAGTTTTAGAACTCTGTATTCTGTCTCATCACGATACAGTGGGGTCCTCTGGCTTCAGAGGCCAGAACATAGCAGGAAACAGTGCTATATATCCTAAACCTTGGATATTTCCAGAGCTAGCAGAGGTAACCTGTTCCCCTTGGTCACATTCAAGGGAAACTGTTCCTTCCCTGTCCTTTGATTGGCTGAGTCTGAGCTGGCTTGGGATGTGGTACTGTTTAATGTGTGTAACCAATGCATAGGCAGAGCAAGAACCTGAGTCCTTAGGGAAGTTCAGCTAGAGAGGCACAGGGGCCTGGCTGTGGAGCCCTTGGGGGGTAGAGGGGAGGTGGGAAGATAACTTGTGCCCCCTGTTCTGAATTCTGCCTCTTGTCCTGAGCCAGCGGTGCTTCAGGCCTGTGCATGAAACACACTTTACAAAACTCAAGTTTTACTGAACTTCCACCCCCTGGGTGCTGACTAACTCCACTTCCCCTCATATAACTTCACATTGGCATAATTAACATATAATTTGATACCTGGAAATTCATGTAGGGTGGAGCTGGAAAGAATTACTCAGCTTTTAGCAATTCGGACTCTTGGGTTATAGAACTCCCTGTGCTGCGCCCTGGTTCTCCAGTTACTAACTTGTTTTCCCATCACCCTGCTACTTACTTTTTCTGTTCTGAAATGATTATACAGTGTGCTTTTATCATTTAAACACACAAAGGATTGTTGACTTACACACGTTGACTACCCGCCTGTCTAGTATGCTTGGCCTTAGCTTTCTTCTCCCATCGGTTGATGGAATTCAGTGTCATCATGGTTCATTTCACTTCCTGTTTCTTCATCCAGGACGTGCCATGGGCATTAAAAAAATGAAGTAATTATCAGCAGAGACTAAAGATGAAAAATGATGACAATTTTACAATATAAATTTATAGCGTATGCTATAAATGATGGTTATGTTTTGTTGAAATTACTTATTGTGTTGATGTGTGTACTAACATGGGGGCAACATATATCGTAATGTACCTAATATCTGTGCCTCTGAAGATAGAAAAAATGGGTTGAATGAGCACTGACCCATTGCTGAGAATGAATTAGCACTGCTGGAAGCCAATGGATATTTTGAAAATGAATCCAAATGTCCCCATATTTTGGAAGCAGCCATCCGGAGTCATTTGGATGACAAATATACATGGTCTCAATGCAGACAGGAGTAGAGTGAATCCTTTAAACAGCAGTAGCCATGGCCTTCCAATTGCTGGCTTTCTCTCCATGGCTGTGTCATCCAGTGAACATGCACCCTTCAGCTGGCTACAGGGACCGTGGGAGCAGAGGTGGCTCCAAGTCTGACTATCTGTCCCCTGCCTTATATTGTGCTTGCAAACCATTCTGCGTTTTAGAATGTGAGTTTGGAAAGCTTCTAAATTTGTTCCTAGCAGGTTGATTTATTTTGTTGAGGTCAGATTAGAGCTAATGGGCCTAATGGTTTACAATGCTCCTAAATGGTTCTTAGCACTTAGGCAGGCTGGCTGGCCATTGTGGGCGGGTTTCCAAGTGTGGACCTTAGCATTCTTAGGGTATATTTTTTTTGTTGAAGTTATTGTTGAGAGTCCAACTAATAGGTACAAGTGAGGTTAAAAGGTAACAGTAGAATTACTCATACTTAATATTAATCTTTGTTTTGGTATCAAATCCAGGGAGGTATTTGTCAACATGGACCCCAAGGGGCATGTGTGAATGAGTGGGAATCCAGCCTGGAGTTTGGTAGGTTGGACTGCCCTTTGCCCCTTCCCTGCAGGTGTGCATTGGTGCCTTGCAGTGGTAGGGAAGCCTCCTACTTTCTCCAGCCGTTCTTTCTTGCCAAATAGCTCTTGAAAGAGCAGGCACCCAGGCTAAGATGCTCCCCAATACATCCCTTCCAGCCATGCTGTGGTGCCTGTGAGTTCATGGCCAGGTCTTTGGCAAAGGGATTATGCTCTACATAAAACTGGCTCCACATTTCTGATTTCTGTGAGATTGGGAGTAGGTGGGGCAGAGCCAGGTGTCTACAGAGGAGTACATGTCTCTACTTGTTCTGTCAATCAAACTGTGCATGAGTGTACACAGGCTCACTCTACAGGCTGTGGCCTTCCTGGGCTGCTAGGAGCAGCTGGACAGGCAGAAGCCCCTCCACCCGACCTGAGAGGACTGGAGGGCCAGGCAGGAGTGCTCAGAAACACCTTCTCTGTATTTTAATTCCCTGTCCTTCTGCTTAGGCTAAACACTCTGAGACTTGTTTCCATCAGTTACAGAAATGATGTTGAAGACCACATTCAGGCAAGTTCTCTCGTGGGTTAAATCCTCTCATCTGCTCTTAAATCAAACCAGGGTTATGGATTGTTGAGTGAGGGCCAGGGACTTTTCTTCCAAATGCTAGGGGATGGCTACTGGCTTCTTCCAAAACATGTGGGTCCGTTTTTATATTTGTTCATGCTCTGATAACTAGTTAGTTGTTCATGCTCTGATAACTAGCCGTGTGTTTGCTGAGCTTTGCGGGACCAAGGCTGCAAGATTTCAGCTCAGTCTTCATGGTCTCCCTTTGAGCAGTCTGAACACTGTCTGTGATCACCTAATGTTGAGAAGAAAGTTCACATACCAATTCATCTTGAACACAATGAGACAACATAGGTTACCCTGGTAGCAAGCAGAGGGCTGCGTTTGTGACCAAGGAGTCGATTCCCACTGTTCAGGAAACTGAGCTGGTGCCTTGGACATGATAGAACTCTAGACCTGAGCCCAGTTCAGTAGTCCAAGTTATGGCTGGGCTGTATTGGTGGAAATGCATTTTAGAGTCATTGTTTGACCCTATTCAGTTAGTTCCATGGCCACCAAGTTCTCCAGAGAAGTTTTAATTACCAACCAAGGTGATGTGGTTTCTTCAATGTGTTATAACAAATGGATGTCAGGCAGAGGAGCCCAGAGCAGCCCCCTCCATCAATAAAACCTGGCAGTTATCACATGGTGGACTCCAAGGAGGAAATGTACACACCCAGAGTGTCTACAGGCTGCTGCACTTCTCTTCCGTCCTCTTCCTTGCACTTGGGGGTAGGGTGAGGGGTAGGATGGGTCCTTAGGCTTCTGAGTGAGATGCTTCACTCATGACCTACTGCCGTTCCTAATGGCCTCAGGAGTGGGGCCTACATTTTGGTGGTGGGTAAGAGTGGGAGTTTGAGGGATTGGCTCAAATGAAAGGCCTTGAAATGGCAAATCTTTATTAGTTTTGTAAACAGCTTTAGGAAGCTCTAGGAGCATCTTGCAGGGACCCTGCAATTATCATAATAAACAGTTTTATCATCTGCTTGGCAATCAATATTGTGGCTTATGCTGCTTTAGTATCTCAGTGGTATTGATTACCTTAACAACTGTGCTGCGGTCAGCTTCCATTAACCCTTGTTCTGCTAGCAGGGCCTGTGCTGTGCCTTCCACCACTGGAAAGACTGCTCTCGTGGCAGCCCAAGCAAGTGCAGGAATTTGACAGCTGGCCAGTGAAGCAAACACAGTTTTTATCTCAAAGCGCTTGGGAGAAGGAAGGGGTTTTAAACAGCAGATCTGGAAGCTAATGCAACTGTGTAAAGGGGGGAGAGAGAGAGAGAGAGAGAGAGAGAGAGAGAGAGAGAGAGGACAGAGACAGTGTATAAAATAGTTACAGCAGTGGGGTTCCAACTGTGACTCAGGAATTTGAAGGTTGAGAGTGAACATTCTGGGTCTTTCTAGCCTTGGGCCTGCCCACTGCTCATTCCATCTCCATTTTCACCCTCCCTGGGGGACAGATTAGCGTGTGTGGAACTCGGTGGAGGCCTGCGGCAACTGTGCAACAGGCGCCCTAGTCTTCTTGCCCTCGTTTTCCGATCTGTGTTTTACTTTTAGAGAGAAACCACTTATCTGAGAACATTTCTTGTAGCATTCAGATTCCCTTGGGCCAATGAGCATCTGAGGTTAAACAGTCTATCATCAGATGACAGAATGCTGGAGGTGGATTTTGGTGCCACCTGAGATTATATCACCATCAACTGGCTGTCCTGTCTCTGGTCTGGTTAATATTTACAGTCCCCTTTCCTCCTGCTGGCAGAAGGTGACCAGGGCAGTTTTCCCTAGCAGGGTGACTGGAGTTTATTCCCCAGACCAAGCCAGGGCTTGCCATGTAGGGGTACAGTAATATTAAATGACATTTGTGAAGTTTGGGGACAAAACTGGGGGCAAAGGCCCACAGTCCTTTGTTGAAAGACTGCCACCCTGGGCCCATCACTTCTACTCTCATTCTGTTGGCCAGAACTAAAGCATATGTCCCTGCCCACCTGCAGAGGAGCCTGGACAAGATCTTGCTAGTGGGCTCATGATGAGAGAAAAAGAGAGGGGGGCGGGATATGTTGGGTTTTCTGTGATGCTCTTCTCTTTTACTGTTTTAAATGAGAGAGATGCATGTGTGTCTGTGTGTACACGTATCTGTACCTGTATGAAATTGGGACTTGGGGCTCCAGCATGACAGCAGAGAGTCCACTGAGGAAACTATCCATAGAATGGATTATGTTTATAGTGAAAATGACCCAGTTTCTCTCTGTTTGGTTTCATGTAGATATGTGCATTTTGGATCATGATATGTCTACACATCTCTCTCTCTCTCTCTCTCTCTCTATATATATATATATGTTATCTAGTATCTAGTATACTATATACTATGTCTATATGTACTTATATGGATACGATTCGTTCATAGATACTAATTTCCATATTAGTATATATGCTAATATATACAAATATACTAATATGCATTCATATATACACATGCACATATTAATATGTAAATTGTATAAATATAGAAAAAATGTTTCTTTGAATCCCAGGGATAAGACTGCATACATTAGCAAGACTTCGCCACTTTGGTGTTGACTTACTGAAGACTATTATAGGATCTTCAATAGTGCAGACCCTGCAACACAGGTGCCGTTCAACCTGAATGACATTGACCTCTATCAGGAAGCCATCTACGTATCTCAAGAGTGAACTTTTAAAGTTCGGGAGCACAAGTTCCATGGAGGGGAATGGAGGAGGCAAGGCATTAGATTAGGGGGAGGGTGAATTGGGTGACAGATACCAACTTCATGCCTATCCGGCTGCTGTCTGTAGCTTTCTTCTCTTTGTGGTTTCCCAGGAAGAGCCAGGGGTAAAGCTTTATCAGGTGAAGAGGGCAGCCAGATGGTATGTGATTAAGTCTCAAGGCCTAAGCTTGGAGAAGTACAAGCAGACCTGAGCAAAGGGGTTGCAGGTGAATGGGAATTCTGCCAATAGGGTTCAAGCCCCAGCCAATCAAGTGTCTGTGCAAGCAAGGGTCAGGAAGCTAGGCCTCAAAATCTGGGCAGCAAGACAGAAAGCTATAGGCCAGGTTCATAGTGATGACACTTAACTTGGCGAACAGAGTCTTTCTCAGTATTGTAGCTGGAGCTGAGCTCAGGCTGTGGTGGTGAGGAGACAGACCAGTGCAGGGAAGAGAAGGGCTATAGGGAGCCAGGGTGGTTTTCTTCCATTCCGAGGGGAAGATAATACGATGGGCCTTCTGCCCAGGGGTGGAGAGTTTGCACAGGGCCATGGTATATACACGCCTTCCCTCTGGATCCTACCCCATGAGATCATTTTCCTTTCAGTGGGGATTTCTAGGATCTCAGTCACCATTTTCTATTTTGGACCCACTTCTGTCCTTTACCCTTTGGCCCAGAGTGCCTTGGTTCTGCAAATGAGAAACTTTTAGTTTGAGTATTAAGTACTTTTGAAAACTTATACAGGCTCAGAGGGTTATTATTGGTTATGAAGTCCTGCAAATTTTAGTGCTTTTCATCATGATGGAAACTGGGGCTCAAAGGGTACCACCCTGAGAGCAGGTGATCAGTTGCAGAAACTGCATGTACCCATGGGATAGGCAGTATTCCCAAAGGGAATCCCCCATGGGATGATGAGACAGTTTGGTTTCATAAATATGTGCAACTTTGGGTTACACCATGACCCGAATCACCCTTTACCCCATTGGTTTGAACCTGAAGTCCACATCCATAGCAACTTCTCTAGCTTCATTCAGCCTCATTCATGAGGAGCTCTGAGGTATCCACACTTTATTCATTTTGCAAAGAGCTTGAGCAGAGTGATCAGACTGCTTCCGGAAGTGATGCTGGCTGTTCAGTAAAGAGTGTTGGAAAAGGAGTTGCATTGATGCTTTTCTGAATTGCCTTTTTCTTTTCTGGAGATAGAATTTCATGTATCACTGGCTGGCCAGCCTTGAACTCACTGTGTCGCTGAGGATGACCCAGAACATCACATCCTCTTGCTTTTACCTTTGCAGTGTTGGGGTTACAGGCACATGCTACCATACCCTGTTTATGTAGTGCTGGGCCTCATGCATGCTGGGCAAGTGCTTTACCAGCTGAGCTACATCCTCAGCCCATCTTCTAGGCTCCTTAACACCTGATCTCTTTCCAACTTCGTATCATCCCCACAAGGTTCTTGTCTATGTGGAAAGACCAAGTGTTTGGTGTTAACAGGTTGAACATCTCTTATTCGAAATGCTGGAGACCAGAATTGTTTTGGATTTTGAGACTTACATAAAAAAACAAAGTTTCTTTCCATATACTCCTTATGTACATAGCTTGAAGGTGATTTTGTGTAATATTTCTAATAGTTTTGTTTTATGGTATGGAATTTTCCATGTGTGGCATGCCATGTTGCTCCTCAAGAAATTTCAGATGTTAGATTTTTGGATTTGCAACTCTGCTTTTTTTAGCTGTGATCTTAGAATATCTTTTGGGGCTTTGATGTGCTCATACTTTTGTAAGTTGAGGACATTGAAGAAACACTGTGGTTTGTTCATGGTGAGGCTGGTGCCACTTACAACTGTGCTACTGGATAATTGTGATACTTGTGTTGGAAAAGTCCACTGCAAAGTTATTTCCTGGAACCCCACAGCATGATGGGGACTGTACTAAAGCGGGAGGGGGGGCTGCTGTACAACAGTGGGGACACAGGCGGCAAGAAACCCACTTATTGTTGGACCGTCTAACTGCGGGTCAACTCAACAGAACCTACCCAGTGGAAGCAGCTCAGTTCAGCTTGTATTGAGCCATTAGGTAACTGAAGAAATGTTTGTTCTGAGATGAAGGACAGTAGTGATAAGCATTGTCTTCTTTTAAGTCAATGAAAATTTATATACACACAGACACATAATATACAGACACATATATAATACAAACATACCCTTTTATTTTTCTTCTAGTGCTGGGGATTGAACCCAGGACCTTTTGGATGCTAGACAAGCACTCTGCCATTGAACTGTGTTCTCTGCTAAAAACATTTTCTTAACCCATTAAATCAAGAAATGGCAATTTCTTCTTTATCCATGGAATCCCCGCCCCCTTAATCAGCTTTGGGCTCCAAGCATGTAAATCAAGTTTTGTTTGAGCATGGATGGTTAACATTTGTATAAGTTTGTATCTACTCACTAAGGATATTGAGATTTTCCACTTAAGAATGTGGCAGGTACAGTGCCTGGGGGTGATGTGTATTGTCCCTTCCTTTGTTCCTCTGACACTGGTAGCGTGGTGGTGTTCTAGTACCTTCTAAGTGTAGAACAAGTGAGAGGTCAGCAGATGGTGATTTTTGAAAATGAGCTTTAGATATAGCTAGGCCTGGAGGGAGTCTTAGGACACAAAGCTTTTTTGAAGAAAGGAGAATCCCTTGTTTCTTTGAAAAAGATTTTGGCTGGCATTGAACTTGCCAACTCAAGACTTGGTTGGTTCAAGACTCAAGCATCTTGGTTCTGGTCATGCTGCGACTTCAGATGATGTGTCTGACAGTACAAAGAGTTTCTAAGGGAAACAGTTATAGTGAACCTTCCCATAGCTCTGTCACCTACACTCAGCAGTTAACTTCCTAGATGCATTTAATCTTTATTTTTGATTCTTTGTTAAAATATTTTGAAGCTAATCCAAAGATACCATGATGCTGCCGCCTTCTCCTTCTCCTCCTCCTCTTCCTCCTCCTTTTTCATTATTATTTCTATTTTAAACAGGGTTTTCTGGTAGCCTCAGCTGGCCTCGAACTCACTGTGTAGATCTGGTTGGTCTAAATCTCACAGAGATCTGCCTGTTCCCTTAAAGGTGCGTGCCACCTGCCTAGCTATGCTTTAATTCTTTTTTTCCTTCCCTCCTTCCTTTGTCCCTCCCTCCCTGCCTCTCTTCTTCCCATTTTCCTTTCCCTTCCTCCCTTCTTCCTTTCTCTCTCTTCTTGCCTGCCTTCCTGTACTAGGATTTGAACCCAAGGCCTTATGTATGCTAGACAAGTGTTCTACCACTGAATTATATCCTAGCCTTGAAAAATTTAGCCCCCTCCCCCCCTTTTTTTTTTATTTCTTCAGTGCTGAGGATTGAACTCAGGACCTCATCCAAGCTAGACAAGTACTCTGCTACTGAGATACATCCCAGCCGGCCCCCTTAACCTTATCTAATCCCAAATTGTAATGTAGACTTAATCTGATTGCCTCCAGCATGGCTTTTTATACATGTTGGTTGGTTAACATTGGTATCCATATAAAGTCTATGTCATGCATTTAGTTGTATGGTTCTTAGGGCTCTCTTATTCTGGAACAGTTTTCTTCATCCCTTTCCTCCAGCCTCCATGAGAGCATCCTCCCACCCATCCAGCCCATGGATTTGGAAGAATAGTGAAGAGTAGCTGCATATGGAAGAGAGAGAGCCCTGTTACCATGGTGTGAGGTACCCAGGCCCACTCTGCCATCGACCAACTAACTGTCTGACCTTCAGAACACTGCCCACACCCTCTGTGGTCATTATTCTTGTCTGTGAAAGGCTGTAGGGAAACTGTCTGGACTCCCCTTATTACTTCCCTGAAGACACCTGAGAGGCAGGCTCACAGGCACTGCTTGCTAACACACTCATCCTGCTTTTGGCAGTTGAGAAACCATTGGAGCCAAGTCTTCCAGACCAGTTGGCTTGTTTGTTCTCTCACAGACATGAAAGGTATGCCCCAAAGAACATTGCTGTGCTTTTCTTCTTGACTTACAGGTATCACCAAGAACCAAATTAATGGCTCAGTGTATAGGCTGTTACTGTATGCATTTTAACTTTCAGTGTTGGCTGAAATTTTCTACCGCTTTTGTTTGTTCCTTCTTCTTTTGCCTTGGCTTTGATTTCTGTTATGGCGATCGGTTGTATATTCTTGGAAAGCAACATCAATAAATATCTGTGTCCTGAGTATTAGGAGTCCGAACCTAGTCTGTGAACTCATTGAGGCCTAAGCCATGTTATATGGATTCTCTGCCTTCTGGAGCCACAGTTGGGCTGGAGATGTAGCTCAGTAGTAGAGTGACTTGTCTGGCAAACACAGGGCCCTGGGTTTGCTCTTTAGTACAACAAATTAAAAACAGCAAAATTTGAGCCGTAGACTAGATGCTCGCTCACAGTTCAGCATATCACCTTCAGTTAGACACTTGAAAATTTCTGTTTTGATGGTGGTTTTGGAGTGGCATTCAGTTCATAGCTGTGGCCCAGCTCTTCTTTGATTCATCTTTTTAGTGACAAAGTGGACAATGGTGGTCCAAGAAGCCACCTGTGTGGGTGTGTCTTTTGTAGAGCTTGTCTTTTCGAATAGCTCCTCACTGTTTTTTTCATAGGCCCTTGTTGAGTGCAATAATATTTGCTGGGCAAACAGTTGGAGGGGATCTTAACTGATAAAACAGTAACCGGTCTATACATTCCATAGAGAAGTTCACCTGTGGTTCCAGTCCTGGACACAGGATTGCTGTTGTTGGGGATAATGGAGGTGGATGAATCAGAATATGTCATCTGCCACCTCTGGACCAAACCAGACTGGTCTGTCAGATGTGCTCCGTCCTCTTTCATGTCTCCAGCGTGAGCTCTTGTGCACACTTAGGCCTCCTTTGCCTCTTGAGAGAGCTGATCAGGTGCTCAGGAAGGCCCTGATCTCAACTGGCTCTCTCCCATACTTCCCTGGACCTCTGCTGACTTCTCTCTCTGGAGACAGAGATAGCATTCATCCCAGAGGGCTAGCGAAGACCACACTTTTTGCATGTGGAGGACCTAGCACAGTGCCTGGCACTCAGTAGGCACTCAATAAATGGTAGGTGCCTTGAAGATCATCTTTGTGAGTGATTTGGGCATGTTTGTTACTGTTTCTTTCATGGCCTCCTTTCTTTTTGTTGATACTTGCAAAGGGATCCCTAAATCTTGGGGTATCTGAGGCTGTGGGATTGGCATAAAGGATCACATTCTGGGTCCTTGGAAGTGTTCTGTGTAATCCAGTAGAAGTGAGAAGTTGGTTCAATAAGTCCTGTTGATTTATGTTTCCCCTAGCCGCTAGATGCTCTATCAAACTGGCAGGAGAGTGTCATTTGTCCTTTCGTGGTCAATCTGAGCAGAGTACTTCCGATCTGCTGCTCTGGGTAGACTTAGTCCAGTAGAAAGCAAGACCTCTGGGGGGTCCTGGGTGTGGCTAGGAACTTGAGGCTCATGGCTTGTGAGTTTTCATCTAATGGAATTTCCCATCACTTACTGCCCTGCTGATTTCTGATCAATGAAAATGAAATTGCATCACCTCCTCAGAGGCTCCATGTATGCCTGCTGCTTCCAGCTGTGTCAGTTCCGGTAAAATAATCTCATCAGGCGTGCGAGAGGGTAATAGGAAATAAAAATAAAAACCCACAATTAGCAAAAGGCCTTGAGTAACGCTTTCCATCCCAGAGGCAGAAGGGACTGGGAAGCAGGTACCCCTTGCAGAGAGAAAACGAGAGGCAAGAAGACAGAAAAGAAAATCTCTGGTGTTTTTTTTCCTCCCCTCGTTCCCCTCTTCACTTCCTCTGAATTCTCCCTCCCCCACTCCAGCTTGTGAATGGTTTGAAATTGTGCCCAGAGTTTTTGCTGCGCTGCCTCTGGGGTCTGTAGAATTCCCATGTGATGTGATCCTTTGCTTTCCTTTCTCCAGAGTCTCCTGCAGATAGATACCAAATCCTAGAATCTCAAAAGTCCTAGCCTTTCCTGCTGACCAGTATGGAGAGACTCCCTCCATCCCCACCCCACCGATGTGTTACAGGGAACTTGGAGCAGGGTGGGATGACTTGAAACCGTGCTAAAGGCTGGTAGATAGACCTCTCAGAGGAGGTTTATTTTAATTCTCAGATGTCATGCTTCAATTGAGTGCACTAAGAGCCACCCACGTCTGCATTATCCCCTCTAACTTCCAGTACTGGGTGTCTGGAAAAGGACATTGGGTCACATGAAAGCAGAGCCGAGCCACCTCCAGATGGTAACCTCAGTTGACAAAACTAGGGGAGGTTTTCCATTGCCTCTAGAACATTCTGCTGCTTATGTCTGTGGATCCTATAAAGTCACAAGGCCCAGCCTCATGAGGAGCCAAGGCCTGCTGAACCAGGATGGGAATACAAAGGGCAAATGAGGATGTGGAAAACCTCTTGGGTCACCTTACAGGAGCCAGCAGAAATGCAATAGTATCCTTTCTTGTCAGCCTGACACTATCAAAGACAAGAAGTTCTTGTGTGGGGGACATTCTGATAGCTCTGGCAGTTTCTCCAAGGTGTTTGTAGAACTGCATGTTGTTCTTCATGGAGGGGGGCGGGTGCTGTTAAGAGATAGTCTCAAGCATCTTCAATGTTCCTTTCCTGGGGGATACACATTTAAATGGACAGTGGGACCCTGAGAAGAGTTGAACTTCTGAGAGCCTAACTGGGAGAGATGACCTGATGTCTCAGGCCTCAGTGATTTTAGCGCCAGAGTCTACGCCAGGGCAGAGCCTCGATCTGCCATGCCATGTGTTATAAATAACTGAACTAGATTTTTAAGTCCAGTAGACACTGGGCCACTCTTATTACACCTGGTTCATATGTAGGAAGGCTCTGGGCCTGAGGTACCTGAGGTAAGTGTGCATGTAAGTGAATCCCAGCAGCTGTATGATACACAGGCCACCTCTACCAGCGCATTCCCTGTCTGCGGTGAGAGCCCGCTGGTACAGGCCTGTATCGATAGGAGGGATGCTGTGTATTTTGTAGGCACTCAATAAACACTGCTTGTACGAATGAATGAAAATCATTAGAGCAGCCAGTGAGTTTTTGGATAAACATTATGCTCAGTAGCTTCAAACTAAGGCCAGTCAGGGCCAGAACCCCAGCAGTCTGTGTGTGTGATCGAAGCCTAAGAAATTGGCCCCATTAACCAGCCAGCTTTGATTTCATCCATCCTTATGATGACTTAATGTGGGAATCTTTTGGAGCTACAGAAAGTTAATGTTTTCTTCTGGCTCCTTTCAAGATTATAAGGGCAGATGGAACATTCTGGTGTGATGTACAGTGCTCCGGGTGTGAAAGGGAGGCAGGAGCGGCTTCTGGATGGAAACCGATGTCCTTTATCTGACACTATTTTCATGTGTACATGTCTGCACAAATGTTTCTCCTCCCCTACCCTAGACACTTAGCATGGCATCTTGATCTACATTGATCACATTTTATGACTTGAACTGGCAATTTTCCCCCTGGGACCAGACCTAACCAGGGTGTTCAGGAAGCCATTAAGGAAAAATACATAACCACACACATTCCCAAACTCAATTGTTTGGTCTTAGCAGTGCTCAGATAAGAGACTTTCAAACGTAATTAATCCAAGTATTATTAAGCACGGCTTTGGTGATTCGTGATAGCAGCTTGTTGGCTCTGAAGCAGCTCTGGGGGCACGAGGAAGAGAAAGACCCCCCTGTGCCATCTCTGCCAGGTTTTTGAGGGTATGATATTACCTCTAGTTGCTTGCTTCTTTGTGGGGGAGCTTCCCAGGGGCTAAGAAAGGTGAACTTGGGTATCTTTCTACTTTCAGAAGAAAGTGTTCTGTTGTTTTTCCTAATTACCAAGTCCATACTGTTTGAAGTAGTCAGTGGGAGATAGGTCCCATTATTTATCATTATTGTTATTACTTATTTGAGACAGGGTCTCCCTGTAGCCCCAGATGACCTGGAACTCTATGTAGATCAAGTCTGACCTCCATTTCACAGAGGTCCGTCAGCCTCTGTCTCTGCCTCTGACTCCCAAGTGCTGGGATTAAAGGTGTGTGCCACCACAGCCTGCTTAGTATGTTCTTGATTGAAAGGAACAGTGTCTATAACAGGCTTTGGAATTGACCTGTGTGATGGAGAAGGGTTAGAGAACAGAACTCTGGATTGAGTTTCCTTACTGTCTGCTACATACCCTTTTCCTGTTGTTGGGTTTAAGCTCTGGAGTTTGGAAATCTCTTGGTCACATTCAGGGAAAACAACCTGGGCCTGGGGCCCAGTTCCCAGCGACTGTCTTGCGGTCTCAGGTCCTGATGGTGCTGCTTGCTGCTCTTCCCCTGAAAATAGAAATAGCTCCCTAGGCCTGTGTGGATTTGGGGTGTCTGATCTTCCATTTGGTAAAATGTGTCATTTAGAAGAGAATTCTGTAACACCATCTCTTTCCCCATTGTGCCCTTGGAACAGGAGGTGAGGGAAGTTTCACACATATAATCCGAAGGGGGGCTATGAGGGCACCCAGTCAAGCAAGGCACAGCCTTCCTGGGCTACAGGGGGGACCTCATATGGCTCTTTCTCCTTTGCCAAGGGCTCAGCCGTCCAGCATCCATTCTTGCATTCTACGTAGGGATTCCTCTCTTTCTCAATGGCTTGAAAAGCTACTATCAGTGGCCATTTGAAGAACTGGGGTGGCTGTCTGGGGAGAGGCTGTGTATGTGTGTGTGTTTGCATGTGGGTTCATGTGTGTGTTGCCCTGTTAATGAGTCTTCAAAGGGCAGCCCTTGTTTGTTTTGTCATGGTGCCAGTTCCAGAGCCTTGTGCCTGAGTGGGCTCCTGATACTGAGCCCCCTGTGTGGCCCTCTTCCTGCTGGGAGGGGAAACAAGCTCCTATTTTCAGAGTCATTTTGAAGGTGGCTACTGAAGGAGGGAGACTTTTTCCCAGGGCCACCTCTGGGGTCACCCTTTTCCAGCTTTCCTCTTACCATGCCAGTTGGCTAAATTATTGCTGGGACCTGTTTCCTCTCTCCAGGAGAATTGGATGGGGCTCTCAGGTCGTGAAAGTAGCTGCCACAGGCCCAGAGAAAAGTATGTAATACGGTGTTTGTAGCACATAAATCAGATGTAAAACATCATTGAAAACAAGGCCTGCCTCTAGCTGCATTTCCTAAGCAGCAAGTGCAAACAGAGACTCTGTCCAAATTCAGTTTTCTGTAGTCTACGCCACCTTAAACTACGGTACTTCTGTTATTCAGAAGAGTCTGATGAGTAAGAAAGCTATCCCATAGGAGTTTGGGAACCCTGTGGGCTCCTCTTTCTGCTTTGCTAGTGAGCTTGGCTTTGACACCCCTTCCAAGGAAACAGAAGCCCCGGTTCATTCTCATGCAGTCCATGCCTGATAGGCCCTTTTCCCTGAAAACTTAGTATTTACGGATTCACTTGGCTTTTTGGATTTCTGTTTCATTAGCCCACTGTTTAAGATGGCCAGAAGGCTGTTGCTGTATTCATGAGGCCAGTAGTAACTTTAGAATGGGAAATAATCTAACACTGGAAACCACACGCTACTGAGACACTCAGGAGTACCCAGAGTTTGGATAATTGGGTCTTTTGTGAATAAATATATGCATGTCAAATTTCAGCTATTCCCACTAATGCTATTTAAGATGGCTCTAGATAGAATGTACTATTTATTCATCAAGTCACAGTGCTGTGCTAGGTGGTAAATAGCAATACAGCTGAGATTTGCCCTCAAGTGGCTTACAGTCAAGTTGTAGAGCTAAAAGCAACCAAGATGAAATAGCAGAGATAATTTTAGTGACAAACAGTATGAGGAAGATGACTTCGGGAATCCAGAGAGGAGAGTGCTCTGGGTGGGCTCCAGAGATAGTGCAGGGTTTTACTGCCTGAGTGAAAGTGGAGCTTCCTGAAGGATGAGTCAGGTCGCCATACATGCTGAGGGCAGCAGGACATTCAGGGGCCTTGGGGCTTCAGGAATGGAGATGAGGATGCTGAGAGATGAGGGAGCAGAGATTTAACTGCATGTTAGTCCCAGAGGTCAGTGGTGATCTGAAAACATTAAATAGAGGGGCTGGTGAGATGGCTCAGTGGTTAAGAGCACTGACTGTTCTTGCAGTAGACCAGGGTTTGAATCCCAGTACCCACATGATGGCTAACAACTGTCTATAATTCCAGTTCCAGGGGATCCAACACCCTCTCCTGTCCTCCACAGGCAGTGCACAACAGGGGTGCCCTTACATATACACAGGCATAATGCTCATAAAATAAATAAATCATTAAATAGAGAATTCCAGAAATAATTTACAAGTTTTCTGTTGTGTGCTGGTCCATTTGGTGAACTCTTCTGCCATTCTGGTTCATCCTGTATGAGACATGAACTGTCAAGTCTGTCTAATGACTAGTGTCATGCTGTATACCCTGCCTGCCTGTTCATCACTCACTAGTCTTGTCATGATGCTGAGGTGCCCTTGTTCAAGAAACCCTTATTTCACGTAAAATGCAAAAGCAATAATGGTACAACTCGGATACGGCAGAGAAACCCTGAAGTGTGCTTCCTTTAAGTGAAAATGTCCAAGTTTCTAAGGAAAGAAAAGAAAATGTGTATGCTGAGGTTACTCAGATCTATGGTGAGAACAAATTTCCTTCCATCAAATGTATGAAGAAAGAAAAAGAAACTCATACCAGTTTTGCTGTTACACCTCAGACCGTAAAAGCGCTATCACGACCAAGATTGATGTTAAGATGGAAAAACGTATTAAATTGAATTTGGTACTATCTTCAATTTGAGATGTCCTATGGTGAGGGGCTTGGAACCTAAAGGGGGGTATTACTGTAATGTGAGTATAGATTTTGGAGTGTCACAGAATGTGGAGAGTTTAATTGAATGATTTGGCAGTTGGTTCTTGGGTAGGGAAGGCATATGATCAGCATGACATTGGGAACTCTAAACTGATCTTTCTGTTTTCTGCAATCAAAGATGATACCAAAAGTTCCTTGTAGAGAGACCAGTGAGGGTCAGTTCCCTTTGGACATGTCGAGCCAGGCCAAGTTGTGAGTGTTGGAAAACTAGCCACTTAGAGACATCTTGTGGTCTGCTGTAAGTAGGAGATGCATATTCAAGCGATAAGTCCGGAATGGAAATTTTTGTTTTGGGAGTCAACTCATACTTTCAGTAATTGAAACCACAGAAGTAGTTAAGGTAGTTGATGTGCAGAGATAAGAGCAGAGAAGCACCAGCTGCTTAAATACCATAGGAGAAACACGAGGAGGGGTTTCTGCGGGTTGCAATGATAGTGAATTTTATTGAATAAATGGAAAAGTATATATCCTGGAAAGCTTGGGAACGGGAAGAGGGCAGGTGATGTGGAGATCAGAATGGGAGGGGAGCCAGAAAAGTATGTCAGAGAAGGGAAGAGGAGAGGTAATTTCAGGGAGCAGTGGTGAGTAGTTTTCAGCACAGGGGAGATGACCAAAGATGGGTGCCAAGAAGTAAGAGCCATTGTCCAAGGTGGAACGGGCATGGGGGACCTTGGAGAGAGGCTGAATCCTGGAGACATAGGGGTCTCCTAACCTACCTGAAACTGATGCTCAGCCAGCCAGGAGAGCCCCTGATTTTTTATTTGAGGGCGGGGCCTGACATGGCTGTATTTTTATTAAGCCCTACAGTTGGTTCTGCAACACAATCAGCAGAAACTACTGATGCGCCTTCTGTAATCACATAAGGGAGGAGGAACTCACCAGAGACCAGACAGACTGCTGTTGAGGAAGTGAAGCAGTGGGCAGCATCCACTGTCTGAAAGAATTGTGATCCTAAGGAGGGACGAGAGCGTTGTCTGAGCCGTGCTGTGAGTAGGTGGGACTCTGGTCCAGCTGTTGATGGGACAGTGGACTGTGGCATGCAGTCAGGTGGGAGGGATCGCCAGTAAAATCCTATGAGGCCATTGGATTAATCACTATGGAAAGGACAACACCCCCCCACCACCATAGAAATAGCATGCACTTCACAAAGAGCTGCAGATGTGTTCTCAGCAACCTATGTGGGTTAAAATGAGATATAGTTTCTTACCCACTAGATCAACAAATTTTTACAGAAAGTACTTACTACTATTGATCTTGGTTCAGGAAGACTGATGCTCATGGACCATTGCTAGTGGAACTTGGAAGAACTTTCTTGGAGGACAGTTGGCACATATCAGGGTCTTAAATGTTCCTAGCTTTTGAGCCAGCAATTCCCCTTTAGAGATGTAGCCTAAGGAAATAGAGCCAGAATGCCATACCTGACAGCTGGGTTTCAGAATGAGGGAGGCTCCTCTGGCATCAAATGTTGACTAGACTGTTCTACAGCTTGTATTTAACCTTGCAAGCCTCATCATCCTTGTTTGTAGAATGGGTTCTTGCAAGGATCTAATGAGGTGCAATATATTTACAAAATGTGTTTAGAACCATTCCTAGCCCTAATGCTGATGGGTGGACTCCATCAGCACTGCTGCTGATGTCTCTTGTTTTGTTTTCCTTATGCATACAAAGATTCATGGGCATTTATTGCAAACTGAACAGTGAAATACTGGGAATGGTTTAAACATCTAGTAATAGTATTTGGTAAAATCACCCTGTATCCATAGGATGTGGCATCTCTAGAGTCATTAGTGCTAATTTATGAAAAATGTCCAACATCATGGGAAAAACTGCATGCTAAATTAAGAAAAGTTCTTAGCCATATAAGGAGCAGGGCATTTGAGGTTGGTAAGAATAGCCTGAGAAAGTGTCTGCCTCTGTGGTCCTTCAGGTCCCTGGTTGGTGGAATCGGTGATTTTTCACTTCAACTCCAGAGTCTCTTGGTGGATACTAACTTTTTTTTTTTTAAAAAAATAATGATCTCATATTGCTTCAATCAAGAGAAGTTATTAAAAATACAGTTAACATGATGAGATGCCAGATTGAAACTATAATGGGCCAGATGGCTGCTTATATATCGTGTCTGCTTGTTTGCACTCTGCAGTCCCAGAAACTAGAAGAAGGAGACAAGAAATGGGATTTTCTTGAGAGCGACTTTGAGGAAGCTGCGAAGAGATGAAAAGTTTGGGGCGCTACCAAAGGAAGTGTTGGTTCCAGGTAGCCTGGGAAGAGGGAGCTGGAAGTTCTCCTGGGATGAGTGAGGATCAGGACATGTGAGGAGTGCATCTGCTGGGTGGGAGGAGTGGCCAATGCAAACAGAAATGGAGGCTTCTGTGTTTGGTGAAAAAAGGGGCTGCTTCAGTATGGGAGGCTAGTGGGTTAGTGCTTTATGGTGAGTAAATCCAGGGCAGGAACACCATGCAGGCCAGTGGTGATTAAAGGATGCTATGGAGAAAACCTCTGTGACCTAGGGGTGAATGATTAAGTAAGTTCCTATGTGTCTAGAAACAAATACTAAATGGCTGCTCAAATTGCCTCAAATCCATATTTAGAATGTCACAGAATACAAATAATTGCTGCATAATAAATATCAAATTTGTTTGGTCATTGACAAAGTTCCCCTAAGTATCTGCACAGGCTGGGTTCTGAGACCTGGCTCTCTCTGCCTCAGATCTTATGACTACCCACCTCCCCCCCAAACCCCTCAGTAACCAGAATATCTTGGTGGCCACATGTTCCCTTCAGAATGGGCTGAGCTAGCAGTTTTCACTTCCCGGTTGATTTATGTTCATGCTGGAAATAGCACGGGTGCACTTATTAGCAAACATGAAGCCCGGGGCCCAGGTGATTTTTCTAGGCCTTCTGGGCAGTGGACCTCCTGCAGCATGAGGGACCTGTCCAAGTATGTGTCACCTGGCCACAGTTACAGATTCATTCTTAAGGTTGTTGGAAAATTGCTACCAAGCTGATCTCACCTCTCTATGGTTTACTTACTGACTTAGGTGCAGCCAGCAGTAGACAAATGCCATTACTATATAAAGTACAGAATGGAACTGTATATGGTTCTCCAGTGGATTTCAAGCCAAACAGATCCGGGCTTTATGTTTTTTGCCCCTTGAATGAGGTTTCTAGTTTGTTGTTTCTTTTTTTAAAAAATATTTTATTTATTATTTTTATTTTATGTGCATTGCCTGCATATATGTACCCATGTTATGCAGTGCCTGTGGAGGTCAGAAGAGAGCATCAGACCCCCTGGAACTGGAGTTATGGACTGTTGTTAGCCTCCATGTGGGTGCTGGGAACTGAACTCAGGTCCCCTGCAAGAGCAGACAGTGCTCTTAACCACTGAGCCATCTCTCCAGCCCTGTTGTTTCTTTTAAAAGTGGGGTTAGTGAGGGGATAGTTTGTTTATTGTTGTGTGTTTTTTTCCTCTTTACTCTGTTTTAGTCTGGATTTGATAATGCGCCCATATTTAGACTGCTGGAATTCTTTGGTGGTTTCCTTCATTTTTATCTTTTGAACAGCTTTTCACTAAGTTAGGAAACTCTGGCCAAATCATGGTAGGTTTTAAACATGTATTTATGGGCTGGAGAGATGGCTCAGTGGTTAAGAACACTGTTCTTGCAGAAGACCCGGGTTCAAATCCCAGCACCCACATGGCAGCTAACAACTGTCCATAACTCCAGTTCCAGGAGATCCAACAGCCTCTTCTGTCCTCCTCGGGTACTGCAAGACACGGGTGCACTTACATACATGCAGGTAATACATACATACACATAAAATAAAAATTTAAAAAGTATTTCTTTTTATTTTATGTGTATGAGGGTTTTACTTGCATGTAAGTACCATGTTCATGCAGTGCCCACAGAGAGTAGAAGGTAGCTTTGGATCCCCTGGAACTAGAGTTACAGATGGTTGTTAGCCGCCATGTGGGTGCTGGGAACTGAACCTTGGTCCTCTGCAAGAGCAGCCAGTGCTCTCAATTGCTGAGCCATCTCTCTAGTCTTGAACTCACAGAAATCCATCTGCCTCCAAGTGCTGGGATTGAAGACCTGTGCCACTATGCCTGGCTCATGAGTGTTTTGACTGTTGTAGCGCATGAAATTCTGCCCAAGTTAAAATGGCCTTTGCTTTGTCTTATCCAGCCAGAGGGCTCTATCTAGAAGCCTCAGCCAGCAGCAAGGGAAGACTGGTGTTCTGTTCTGCCCACATATCACTCACTATCCAACTTTGAGGCCTCTGCCCTCTCATGAAACTGGGCCAGGAAGGAATTTCCCATAAAAATAGGACCTATGAATCAGGGTGGGTTGATGATGCGCATATTTCGAGAGAGTTTTATTCAGGACAGTTTTGCTTTCTTTTGACATGATTGCAGGTGTACAAAAGTTGTAAAAACAGAACAGAGAATTCTTACCCCTTTTCATCCATAGTCATTGCCTCCACGTATGTGTTTGTGCGCTTAGGCATACACAAATGCACACACGTGCACATATTTTTTCTTAAGGGTTTTTTTTTTTTTTTTTCCCAAGATGGGGTCTTACTGTGTAGCCCAGACTCAAACTCACCATCTACAATCCTCCTGCCTCTGTTTCCTAAGTGCTGGGATTATAGGCATGTGTCACCACACCTAGCTCCTTGTGCCATCTGAGAATTGAAGCACCATGCCTCTTTACCTCCAAATGTGTCCAAGCATATCTCTTAAACAGACTTTACCTCGTGTCACATACCAGGCACGTGCTCCTGTTAGCCCGTGAACAGACCTTATTCGGATTTGGTCATTTGTCCCAGTTATGCCCTTCACAGGAAAAGAAAACCCCAGAGGATGTGTATGGGTTACGTCTCCCTGGTTTCCTTAATCTGAAACAGTTTTTCAGTGTGTCCTTTTGTTCATGACACTGACTTCTCTGAAGCATGCAGGGTGTTTTATAGACTTCCTTCAATCTGAAGTCTTCTGATGTTCCTTGTTGATTAGATTCAGGCTTTGTGTTTTTGGCAGGAATGTAGGGAGGGGATGTGGTGTTCTTCTCATGTATCCTACCAGGAGGCACATGATGTCTATTTGTCTCTGCTGGTGATGGGACTCCAATCACTAGATTAAGATGGTGACTGCCAGGCCTCTCCTCTGTAAAGTTTTTCCTTCTGTAGTTAATAAGAATCAGTGGAGTAGACTCTACAAGTGTAGAAAACTCTTCTCCTTTAGAGTGAATAGCCATTAATTATTTCCCAGATGGATTATTATTAGGATAATGGTTACCAAAGGGTGATTTTCCAACTTTATATATGTTTTAGTGTGTGTGGGGGGTGCACGCACACGCATATGCGTGCATTGGATTTCTAACCTAAGGAAAAACTTTCCTCCAACTTTTTTTTTTCTTTATAAAAGCATGGAGTTGTGGATTCTTATTTTTGGATTGGGTTTCAGTCCTTTGCTCTCCTTTAATTTTCTTGATCAAATTGCCCTAGTATGGTTTGGCAGGAACCCCTCCAACTTATTCCCATGTCCATTTGAGACATAAATACCAGGTGCTCTTGTCAGAAGGTGCTCCAAAAGCTCATTCTTTATTCTTTCTGCTCCAACCCAAGAATTAGCCACATATCTAAAGATCTCCCCAGTACCATTGGCTGGGCATCTCTTAAATTATAAGAGGCTGGAAAGAATAGAGAACGTGTTCAGGGATCATCCTTTATCTGCTTGAAGCACTCTACTTTTTCCCATGACCTTAATTTCTCCCTTCATTATTTTATTAAGCACCCATCACATCTTGGTTTAGAGAAGACAGAGGTGAGTCACATGTAGGGCCTGGTCTCATGTTGTTCACCGTTGAGACAGATGAGTTAACAGATAGCCACAGCAGCAGGGTGACCTGGGAACTGCTGGCCATGACCACATACAGAACACAGGGCTTCATACTTACATTGCTACAATTTTGTCTTGCTAGTCTGGGCCTGTTGTTCCAACTGGTCTAAGTCTTGTCTCCCCCCCCGCCGCCTTTACTCAGCTCAGTTCCACATTGTAGCATATCAGTGTTTTCTGTTAACTTTCTGTGCCCTGCACAGTGATGTGCCTGTGTTTTCTTACTCCTTAAGTTGTTGATTTAAACAAGCAGAACAGAGAAAACTGCGTCCCGTGGCATATCAGTGGTCACCTCGGTCTCTGAGTTGACTTGAAGTGATGGAGTCCACCTGCTGTGAAATCATGCAGACTGTATTATCTGAAAGATATTTTCTTTGAAATGGCAATCTTGGGGAAACCTTGTTAAAATAAATACTCTTAGCTGTATCTCGTAGGTCAGTGAGTCTAAGAGAGGCTGATGGGTTTATTTTAGGTTAATTTTCTCACTAGCTATGTAGCTAGTGGCTTATTACTGAAGATAGACTCCCCTCTACCAAGAACATTTTCCAGCACTGGCTCAATCTTTTTAAACTTGCAATTTATAATCTCGACTCCTCCTTTTGACTCTGATGTCATCGCTTTATCCAAAAATGACAGTGCACACACACATCATGCCTTCCCCTCATCCAACTATGCATGATTTCGGAGGGCACTGTATAACACATGCCAGGCTTGTGTGTGTTCTCTCCCTCACCAGGACATGAGCTGAAACCTGGTGGACATTGTGTTCCTCACACTTGACACATAGCAGGTTCACAGCAAATATTGAATGAATGGTGAATTTATTTCCAGGCCTACAATTTCTAGAATATCCCTTCTTTTAAATCTTCAAATTTATTATTATAATAATTATTATTATTATTGTGGTGTGTGTGTGTGTGTGTGTGTGTGTGTGTGTGTGGACATGCATGCTATGGTGGTTGGGCATGCCATCCATGGTGTGCATGTGAAGATTAGAGGACGAGTTTCAGGAGTTGGTTCTTTCTACCATGGGTTCTGGGGATTGAACTCAGGTAGTCAGGCTATGCAGCAAGTGCTTTTACCCCACTGAACTATCTCACTGGCCCCCATTCTCCTCTTTTTGGAAAGATTTATTTTATATTTGTGTATCTGTGTGTATGTGTCAGTGCAGATGCCTGCAGAGGCAAAGGCATCAGATCTCTTGGAGCTGGAGTTACAGGCAGTTGTAAACCACCCAACGTGGGTGCTGGGAACTGAACTTGGGTCCCCGACAAGAGCAGTAAGTGCTTTTAACCACTGAGCTATCTTTCTAGACCACCCCACTTCCTTCTTTTTAGAAAACAAATCAGGATATTGGGGCCCGATATTGGGCCTGTCTCCAGTGCTTTGCTACAGCCCCTCCTGTGCTCACTTAGGGAATCTGGGGCTACCCCAGTGAAGAAAGCCACTTTATGGTCTCCTGTTTGGGCTGATAGGAAGTTTTCTTTTACATGAGCAATCCCAGGAGCTCATGACCTTGGAATAGGCACATGAGGGCTGAATGCAAACATTGGCTGTCAGGACATTCTGCTGTTGTCTTTTGAAAATCAGACATTAAAGGAAAACATCCATAGACTGTCTAAGAATAGCAATCCCACAGCCAAATTGTCTGGTTTAGTCATTTAGGCCATGCAACCTTGAGCAACCTCAGTTTTCCCATCTCTAAAATGGGGATAAAAATTAACACCCACCTTAGAGTGACTATGAGGGTTAAAATGATGCTGTGCCCACAGGCTTTCTGATGGCTTCTCACTTTAAAAATCTTTGGGAAAAAATATAGGCACAAAGGGGGAAATGAAGTCACCCAGAACCTTACCCCCTCGAACTTACCATCATAAACATTTTAATAGAAACCTGATACTGTTACAGTCATACCTACATGCCCTTCATTGGTTTAGAACCTGATCAGCTTCCTGTGCCTGTAAATGGTCTCCTTAAAGTTATCAGCCTTACATGTTGAGTTTTGTGCATTTTAATTTACTCTCTCTCTTCTTGCCTGATCATTTCTATTTCTTTGTTTCCCTTGTTATAAATTTTAAAAATGAATGATTTTATATATCTATGTATCTCTGCATCTCTTGGGTGGTTTCCTTGGGATAAATTCCTAGAATGTTGAAATTGCTGAGTCAAGACACATTGTGCTGTGCACTGCCTGGGCGCCTGGTGAGGGGCGGGGCCTACAGCTCCTTGGAGCAGGGTGAGGAATCCCTGGAGGCATGGGCATCCTTCTCTGCCACTGACGTCTCTGGTGACACGGTGTGGTGTGTGTTCTTCATGGAGGCAACAGTTTCTCTCTGTGTCTCTATTCTGTTTTCTTTTCTTCCCCTTTGTTTCCTTTCTTGGTTTTCTGCCAACCAGCCCCTTGTGAAAGGACTGCCTAATTAACCCTGTGCTAATTAACAATTTTAAATTACACAGTGTGAGTGTTCATGTTTAATTCTCTGGGAACCAGAGCAACAGCGGGAGCCCCCTCTCCTTCCCTTATAACCTTACCCCCCTCCTCAGACTCTCTGGAACTGTTGCATTTTACCCAGCCCTGTTTCCTTCAAGGAATAAGTAGAACTTTCTGTGCACACCTTTTTAGTTTAAAAGAGGGAAATGGTTGCCTAGGTGAGTGGAGTGTCAGTCGTACCTGTAGAGTTTTGTCCTTATAAAGCAATCTTTGAAAAGTAGAGGTTGATATTTGCAAAGCTGCAGTGGGCTTTAAAAGCGAGAACTGTAACTTGGAGATGAGCACAGGGTTTTGTTTTGCTTTGTTTTGTTCTGTTAGGGGGGCAGTTCTTAAGGTGTTAGCTTTTCTGTACAAGAATACTTCTCAAATGGCATTTCAAATGCTAAGCAGAGAGAGGGAGTGAGCAAAAACACGCATGTGTACAAATGCTAGCCAGACCATGCCCAGGCACCCCTTGAACACTGGAAAGATGTGCTTTAGTGAAATCTCATTGGCTTCTTAAATAGTGTTGAATACAATATTGAGGATGCATGGCACACATGGTCATGTAAAGGGAACTTTGGGGGAGTGTCCAGGGGAAGGAAAGTGGGCTGTAGGAAAGGCTGAGGGTTCTGGGTAAGCCAGACACGGGGTGCATGAGGGATGGGATCAGGGCCTGGGCAGAGGGAGGTGGGGTGCTGAGGAGAGGCCTTTGAATGCCAACTGGCAGGGCTGCCGATGAAAGTGAGGGGACCTACTTGGTTCCCAGGCTGCCCTCTGTAACTGAAGATCATTGATTTTACGGGAAACCATGTTTACAGACAGAGTGCTGATCGACCTGCCGAGTTGACTTCTGCCTCCTTAAGTAAGAACTACCTTTTTCTTATTGACTGGCTGATAAACAGAGCAAGCATGCTGGGTGGGAGAGTGGTGGATGCCCCGAGGCCCATGAGCTGCCAGACTGTGCTGGATGAAGAGATTGCTTTATGTCAGTGCTTCTGCCTCTCTTCCCCCACCCCCTCACTGATCCACCTCTCGTCTCTGCACCTGCCAGGGAATGGGGGGCGGGGTGTACGATCATCCTGCTTATGTGGGGAATATGGAGTCCAAGCACAGTGCTTCAAGTTCCCTAGGATAATGTAAAAATGCAGATTCTGATAGGGGCACAGAAGGGGCTGTAAGCCCAGAGCCTGCATTGTGTGGGACAGTGCAACTAGCCCATGAACCGCACTGTGCTTATTCTTCACAACCCTGTCAAAGGTTCTGCTTGTGGTCAGTGTGTATGGAAAGGAAGCTGGCAACTGGGTCTGGAAACTGGGTTTTCTTTCTTACCTGTATCTCTTTTTTTGGGAGGGTGTCTTTTTGAGACAGGGTCCCCCTGTAGCCCCACCTATCCTGGTAGACCAGGCTGGCCTTGAACTCACAGAGATCCGCCTGCCTCTGCCTCCCAAGTGCTGGGATTAAAGGCTTGGGCCACCACGCCTGGCTCTCACCTGTATCTTAATAGATTGCTAACTCCTGTGAATGAATAGGACCCCCAGTGTCACTAGCACTCTTCAGAAGTAGTCACAAGGTCACCATCTCTCAACACCTACTTGAGAGTAAAAAAACAAAGTGAGGGAGTATTTAAAAAGTCCCAGCCCCTTCGCTGGCTGGTTTGTGGAGGAGAAAGATGAGTAGAGTGAGCAAAGCCCACCAATTAGTTGGTAAATGCTAGCAGGTTTCTTGGGCCCAGCCCAGGCTGGAGAGGAGATTGGCTTTGCTGTCGATAAGTCCCTGGTGCAGCATCAAAGCTGTTCTCCTTTATCAATCGTGGCCTCCCCTTCCCGCATGTTCCTGTAACTTACCAAGCATTTATGACATTGATTTTACAATCAGGCTGTTAACCCTCCCGCCCCTTCAGGCCTGCCAGCCCTTTTGGCCTGAACTGTCAATCACATGTCATCCAGCCAATCAGGAGCATCCTTAGAAGAGCCGCCCCATTCTCACCTGAATCCCTGCTCAGCCTTGCAGGAAGTCCTGTTATATTTGTTGTTGGGTTTTTAGTGTGGTGATCTGTTTCAAGTGAACACGTCTTTTCTAAGGCACACAGAACTTTGTTGTCACAGAAACTAAGGTTATCAATCAAAAGACAAGTATGCACATGTTAAACAAAACAATGGCATATTCTTCCCAAAAGTGATTTCTTCTGAGACGTCTAGTAAACCTGCCTTCTCCATCTTTTCCCGAGGGGGAGCTGTTGGCTCACTGTGCAGTCAAGACTCCAAAAATGCAAAAAAGAGTAAGATAGAACTGGAAGGAGATGGAGGGAGACGAAACCTCACCAAAACCTTCGTCTGCTGTGTATAAATGAGGTGGAAGAGCCGCAGAGGGATGGCCTGGGGTCTGTGGGTAAAATAGCCAGCCCTGAGCTACGCTGAACTGCCTGTAGGAAAACTGCTGCTGTGCACTAACGCCCCTGCGGTGACGTTTCAGGAGCCAGGCGGCCTGTGATCTGTGGCTGCCTTCCCCGGGGACATGAGATCTCAGAGGGCAAGTTCAGCTCAGTAGCAAGCACTCTGGAGTCGGAAACGGAAAAGCCCCAGGGCTGAAGGACAGCTGCTTGGGTAGCACTAATAACTAAGAGGCAGGTGTGGAAGTGGGGCTCGCTAAGCCCAGCTGCTGCCTCTGCCTTCCCTCAGACCCTAGCTAGCAAAAACTACCAAGCGCCTGGCTGACTGAAAGTCTGGCCAGTTCTTATCCTTCCTACGGTCATATTTTCAGTTTTGAGTCTGCTGAGTCCCAGATAAGGAAGCTCTCCTGGCTGGGGTGGGGGAGATGGGAGCTTGGGGGACATGTCTTCTCTGTTCGGTTGTCAGGGTGGCACTGGTCTGTGTCGAGACTTACCCTCTAAGGTTGGTTTACTGCTTGGGGAAATGGGACTGGTGCTTCTGAGAACTGAATAGGAGCTGTGTGTCCATTGGTCCCTTTGGGGCCTTTGCAGGGTCTATCCAAGCCTTTACCTTTACCCTCTGAATCTCACAGTCCTCAAAGCCCTTGAACTTCTCAAACTAGATTTGTAGGCATTAAAAAGCCTTTTTTATTTCTCTGCATCACTGGACACATCTCAGTTTACTATTCTCTTTCTGAAGGCACCATGCCTTCCTCCTCTCATCCCTCTCTGGTGACCCCCTGCCCCACAGTGGAATCAGTTGGGGATGACTTCATGTGTGTATGCAAGAGGGCCTCTTCTGTGACCTCCTTTGTGGAATGCAGATAACAGCCCTCTTACACCGTGGCTCCTGCCTAGCCCTGGTGGCAAAAAATGGAAATTCCAGTTGGTCTCCAGGGTTAGAGTGGTGGGCAGTGTGAAGTCCAAGAAGCCTGTGTCTGATCGGCTTTCCCCATTCCCCATTCGTTGCATGGAGCTGGGGGTATTGCCCATGGTGATGCGAACCACCCCTGTGCTGCACTGTGAACGCCCCCACCCCCACCCCACCCCCAGTCTGCCCTCTGCCCTGCAAGCTTTTTGTTGTGGGTGTGGAAGGAAGCCTCTTAGAGCACTCCGGGTGGGTCCTTAGCCTCGGCCCTCCTAACCTCTTTCCTTTCTCTCTCTCTTTCCCCTCTCTCCCTCCTCCCCCCTCGCCTCTACCCTTCAGGTCCGATCCGTACTGGGTGCAATGAAAGCTCCACGCAGGCCTTACCATGGAAGGCTGTGACTCGCCCGTCGTCTCGGGGAAGGACAATGGGTGCGGGATCCCTCAGCACCGGCAATGGACTGAACTCAACAGCACCCACCTCCCCGACAAACCCAGTAGCATGGAGCAGCCCACGGGCGACAGCCATGGGCCCCTGGACAGCCTGAGGGCCCCGTTCAGTGACACCTCGGCCGTGCCGCCCGCTGCCGAGCAGGCCAGCAAGGAGGTGAGCTGCAACGAGTGCTCGGCCTCCTTCGCCAGCCTGCAGACCTACATGGAGCATCCCTGCCCCGGCACGCGCCCCGCCGCGCCCCTGCGAGAGGACAGCCCCAGCGACACCAGCGAGGAGGGCGAGGAGGAGAGCGACGTGGAGAACCTGGCCGGGGAGATCGTCTACCAGCCTGACGGCTCGGCCTACATCGTGGAGAGCCTGAGCCAGCTGGGCCCGGGCACGTGCGGCAGCGGGCCGCTCTTCCTGAGTTCCCTGCCCGGGGCGGGGGGCAAGCCCGGGGACCCCGCGTGCGCGGCGCCCGTGTACCCGCAGATCATCAACACTTTCCACATAGCCTCATCCTTCGGGAAGTGGTTTGAGGGCTCAGACCAGGCCTTCCCGAATACCTCAGCCCTGGCGGGGCTTAGCCCCGTCCTGCACAGCTTCCGCGTTTTCGACGTGCGACACAAAAGCAACAAGGATTACCTGAACAGCGACGGTTCTGCCAAAAGCTCCTGCGTATCCAAAGATGTTCCCAACAATGTGGACCTGTCCAAATTCGATGGCTTCGTGCTCTACGGCAAGAGGAAGCCCATTCTGATGTGTTTCTTGTGCAAACTCTCCTTCGGGTACGTCCGTTCGTTTGTGACCCACGCGGTACACGACCATCGAATGACCCTGAGTGAAGAGGAGCGGAAAATTCTTAGCAATAAGAACATCTCCGCTATCATCCAAGGGATTGGCAAAGACAAGGAACCCCTTGTAAGTTTTCTGGAACCAAAAAACAAAAACTTTCAACACCCTTTAGTTTCCACAGCTAACCTCATAGGCCCCGGACACAGTTTTTATGGTAAATTTAGTGGCATTCGTATGGAAGGGGAAGAGGCTCTCCCAGCCGGCTCTGCCGCTGGCCCCGAGCAGCCCCAGGCTGGTCTCTTGACCCCCAGCACCCTCTTGAACCTTGGCGGGCTCACCAGCTCGGTCCTGAAGACCCCCATTACCTCAGTCCCCCTGGGGCCTCTGGCTTCCAGCCCTACCAAATCCTCAGAGGGCAAGGACTCTGGGGCTGCCGAAGGAGAGAAGCAAGAGGTGGGGGATCCAGATTGCTTCTCCGAGAAAGCAGAGCCAGCAGAGGAGGAAGAGGCAGAAGAGGAGGAAGAGGAGGAAGAAGAGGCTGAGGAAGAAGAAGAGGAGGAGGAAGAGGAGGAAGAGGAAGACGAGGGTTGCAAAGGACTCTTTCCAAGTGAGTTGGACGACGAACTGGAGGACAGGCCCCCGGAGGAGTCTGGGGCCACCGCAGGTGGTAGCAGCAAAAATGACCTTGCTCTCTCAAACCAAAGCATTTCTAACTCCCCCTTAATGCCTAATGTGCTCCAGACCCTGTCGAGGGGCGCAGCTTCTACTAGCTCTAATTCCACTTCTTCCTTTGTCGTCTTTGATGGTGCGAACAGGAGGAATCGTTTAAGCTTTAACAGTGAGGGCGTCAGGGCCAATGTGGCAGAGGGCGGCAGGAGGCTGGACTTTGCTGATGAAAGTGCCAATAAAGACAATGCCACAGCACCAGAACCAAATGACAGCACAGAGGGCGACGATGGGGGCTTCGTCCCCCATCACCAGCACGCTGGTTCCCTCTGTGAGCTTGGGGTTGGGGAATGCCCCTCGGGGAGCGGTGTGGAGTGCCCCAAATGTGACACGGTCCTGGGCTCCTCCCGCTCGCTGGGTGGCCACATGACCATGATGCATTCTCGTAACTCATGTAAGACACTCAAGTGCCCCAAGTGCAACTGGCACTACAAGTACCAGCAGACGCTGGAGGCACACATGAAGGAGAAGCATCCGGAGCCAGGGGGCTCCTGTGTCTACTGCAAAAGTGGGCAGCCCCACCCTCGGTTGGCACGAGGCGAGAGCTACACGTGTGGTTACAAACCTTTCCGCTGCGAGGTGTGTAACTACTCCACAACTACCAAAGGCAACCTCAGTATTCATATGCAGTCCGACAAGCATCTCAACAACATGCAGAACCTGCAGAATGGAGGGGGGGAGCAGGTCTTCAGCCACAGTGCTGGGGCAGCTGCGGCGGCTGCTGCAGCTGCGGCTGCGGCAGCCAACATCGGCAGCTCCTGTGGTGCCCCCTCGCCCACCAAACCAAAAACCAAACCCACGTGGCGGTGTGAGGTGTGCGATTACGAGACCAACGTAGCCAGGAACCTCCGCATCCACATGACCAGCGAGAAGCACATGCACAACATGATGCTGCTCCAGCAGAACATGACGCAGATCCAGCACAACCGCCACCTGGGCCTAGGCAGCCTGCCCTCACCTGCTGAGGCCGAGCTTTACCAGTACTACCTGGCCCAGAACATGAACCTGCCCAACCTGAAGATGGACAGCACGGCCTCAGACACGCAGTTCATGATGAGCGGATTCCAGCTGGATCCCACGGGGCCTATGGCTGCCATGACTCCCACTCTAGGTGAGGCTAACCCCAGGGCTGTGTATTTTGACCTTAGGGGTTTCGTTGTCTGGGGGGTGGGTGGGAAGCTTGTGGAACAGGCTGAGCAGGGGGCCTGTGTGTGGATTGGCTTTGATTTTTATCTCCTTGGATTGTGTTTTTGTAAATGGGGGAGTGTCTCAGAATCAAATGTTTTCCCTCAAGAATGCCTTGGACTCCGTGTGTACATATGGAAGATTTTATACATTCAACAGAGCAATGATTGTACTCTGGCTACGTAGGGCTGGGATTAAAATTTAAGTGTTTCCTCTAGTTTTTGGCTTATGGTCAACCTTCCTTTACTGCTCCCATTCTCTCTCTCTCTCTCTCTCTCTCTCTCTCTCTCTCTCTCTCTCAATTTGAAAAATCGCCATAATCACTCAAAATTTTTGGGTTCCATTAAATATTTATTGAAACTTACAGGAAACTGTAGCTGGGACAATCATCTCAATAAGAGAAACAGGGACAATTATCTCAATAATTTCAGTAAGGACAATCATCTCAATAGGAGCAATTGGAAGCTGCAGCCTGTCTTACTGAAATGCCCAAAGGCTGATCCTGTGCCGAGCTGGGAACCACCCAGGCAGATTCTCTGAGTCCTCTGTGTGTTTATGGGGATCTCGACGAAAGAGATGTGTTCTCACTCTTTCTTATTTTGAATGAGTCATTGGTGATTAGTGTAGTTGGGAATTAATTGGGAATTAAATCACCCTGGGGACACTTTCAGGAGTGGTGTGATAGATGAAGAATTGCATAAATTGTAGAATTGTCCATCAAAGCAAGCTTAAATTTTAACAGTTCGATGCTAGTTACCGGGGTCTTTGTTGTCAGGAGAAACAGTTATGCCACAGAGAAGGTGAGTTGACTGTATCCAGCCCCCAACTGTGTTGATGTTAGCCAGCTTTCTGTTGCTCTAACAAATGCTTGGCACGGTTAGTGTATAAAGAGAAAAGGTTTACTTTGGCTCATGGTTTTGGAGGGTTCTTCCTGTAGTCACATGGCCCTGTGGTGAAGCAGTATGTAATGGTGGGAGCGCTTGGCAGAGAAAGTCAGGAACTGAAAGGGAGCAGAAGAGAAGGGCCAGATTCCTGTGTGACTGGAAGACTTCCAGTTAGGTCCCACCCCTTAAAGATTCCACCACCTTCTTAATAGTGCCCCAAACTGGGGAACAAGTCTTTAAGCATTGACCACTGGGGGACACTTTTTTCTTTTTGGTCTTTTTGAGACAAGATCTCTCTGTAGCCCCAGCTGTCCTGGAACTCACTATGTAGACCAGGCTGGCCTTGAACTCACAGAGATCCACCTGCCTCTGCCTCTGCTGGGATTAAAGGCGTGTGCCACCACGCCTGACCTGGGGGACACTTTTTAAAACCATACTGCCACGTCTTACCAAAAGGCTTGGCAATGTTAAAATAGAACCAAGAATATGTGTGATTTGGATGCTGAAAACTGTGGGTTGTAACTAAATTTTTAAGCAAGAAAATGTGCCCATTGACTTTATGAGGACCACTATGATGGTCAGGTCCCTTGTGACCTCACCTGCTATACCTTAGGTGGAGCCCACCTGGTAACCTGATCTCTATTCCCTGACTTTGCTCTCTGACCCATCTGGGGTTAGTGGCGACATCCCAAGGTAAGCAGTATTCCATGACTGACATGGGAATAAGTGATTGTTCTCAGCAACAAATATAAGCACCTATCTTCATTTCAGGCAAGGCTTAGGTCAGTGCAGGGAGCCCAGTTTGCAGGTCTTTATTTGGGTGGTGTTGCAGGGCTAAGTGTTGCTGGTGAGCTGTGTTTCCAAGCATTCGGTTTTGTTTTTCATGCTCTGTATTTCACTTTGAACTCACGATAGTCTCATCCCGTTTTCTATTTTGAAACATTAACCTGTTGATCTTTGATGACCAACCGATCTGAAGATGTTTTGCCGACTGGTTAACCACAGTGGCCAAGGAATCCATTGTTCTGTTTGTCCTCTGAGTGAACCGTGCACACTGGGGGTTGGGTACCAGTGCTCTGAAGGGAATTGGAGTTTCCTGCTTTAGAGAGGTAAAATTCTGGGAGGCAAATCTTCATAGTAAAGCAGCTATAAGTTGTTATAACAAAGGCACAGAAACTGGATGAGTTCATAATGAGTTAAATCAAGGGCTTCTTAATGACATTGAAGATGGGTAACTACAGCTTGAATTGAGAAGTGGAGACACATTTTGCATTTCCACCCGGTATGTGAGTCACAGGGTCTCACTCACTGTTCCGAGTGTTACCACTGGTGCAAAAGAAGCAGAGGAACAAATCCCTGTGTTCCAGACACAACGACAGAGCTGCACTTTGTTTCTTAGAATAGCCCTTTTAAGGACTTTGCCCAGCTCAGTCAAGGAAAGCTTTGAGTAGCCAGTGCCGCTTGCTAGGTGAGGTGAGTCTTCAGAGACATCCTGTCCTTCCTGTGGCCATGAGCTCTACTGGGATGATGAGAGTCACGAGTGCTTCATGCTGGAAGATTGACTGGACGTGGGGATGACAGGAAGTGTCCAGATGACTTATAATGGGTGTTGAGTGACCTCAGGGAGAAAGAACATTGGCAAATAGAAGAGCCGTAATTTTCATTTCTATGCAGAGGTTAGACAGTTGGTGAGGTGGCTGTAGGTATTATTAGACATGACTGAGTTCTGCAGAGGGGCAAAAAGGGTTTTCATGAAATAGATTCTTGTGTGGCAGGGTATATTCTCCTGTTTTCTTTGACAGACCCTTCTCTTTAGTCTTGTCAAATAGATACTTGTTCTGGGGTTGCCTCCTTTCTGGGGGATTTAGAGGAGGAGAGGGTTGTACCCCTTGGTCTGGTCTGGATTGAGTAGATCTGCCACTGCTTGTAGACAGGATATGAGACTTAAAAGCCATATGAACATTCTCCCAAGCATCCCTTTAGAATCTCTAGTTTAGCTCAGTGTTAAGGAAAAGGTCACTTGTGGGATCATCTTCCTGTTTCCCAAGTAGCCAGGCAGTCAGAGCACTGCATGGTGTTCAGTAGCTACTTTGCGTCTCCCTTCAGTTCTAGAATGTTAAGTCCAGATGCCTCTCCAAGGCCTTGCCTCTGAGTGGGCTCACAGGCCAAGGTGTGAATTCCAAGCTAGTTTGCATCTGTGTCCTGGGCACATGCTCCTTCCCAAGGCCCAGGTAGGGCTCAAGAGGAATGACCTGCTAGGTTCTTACTGAAGGGCTTCTAACAGGTAAATTGAATGATGGAGCTGAATTGGCTGGATGGACTTGCACAAGTCCAGTGCCCAGTGTGGAGCTCTCTGTAGGAATTTGGCATGCCTTTTGTCATCCTGATTCGTACTGCTTCTCTGGCCAGCCCGTGGTTTGTATTTTGTTTCTAAGAACCGGAGGATGGGAACAGGGACTTACTTCTGCTTGTTCTGTGGACTTAAAATGTTGACTCAGACATCCAGTGGAATTTCTCTGTAGAGCAGCGTTGTTGACGTGCCGAGGTTGCATTTGAAGAGCAGGGACGATTTGATGCTTCAGGTGTTTGGCATCAGAAGCAAATAGACGTTTGCCCCTTGTATTCCCCTCCAGGCAGTTTTTGCTTCGACTGAACACAGTGTATTTTGTGGATGTTGTCTGGGTTCATCCCTATTAAGGCGTGGAACTTTTTTACCCTTTTTCTTTCTCCTCTCTTGTTTTCTCTCTTGCTCCAAAAGGAATGCCATAGTTATGGCTCCTCTTACCAGGGGAGATGGTTAAGAGAGACAAGCACAAAAGCTCCTTAAACCTTCTGGAATGCGTATGTGGAAGATTTCTGTGGCTTCTTGGAGTGTCCGCAGACTATGAATATAGCTGGTTTTGGTTAGTGAAGTCCATACTGGTCTTTTCACTTGAGAGTAGTGTAAACAAGAAAGTCATTAACACACAGACACACACACACACACACACACACACACACACACACACGCACACTCATCCACCATATTTTCTTTGATGAGCCACTAACTTGGATTCTAATCAGTCATTAAAAAAATAACCTCAGCCTAACCACATGTAAAAGGTCAAGTTTAAATATCAGTTGGAGGGTGGGGGTAGATCTCATAGCTCAAGTATGCATGTGTTCAGGGAAGATACAGAAAATAGAAGCCGACACTCAGTTTTCTATGTGGCTGTGTGTGTCTAGGTAATGGAGATTAGCCTGCTCTTTCCAAGGCTTTCTCATGACATAAGTGCTTGCTGTATTAATTTCCCATCAGCAAAGGTGAGCCTGTCCCTGGTTGACGCAGGGCAGTGAGGGACTACAAATGGGCAGGGGTGTGCAGAGCGAGGAAGGAGGACAGTGAGCTGACCTGAGTTTGGCTGCCTGTCTTAGTTTGCTTCCTGAGCATGTACCTTTTTGGTACTTTTGGACCCTCATCTGGTGTAGTAAACACTTGCACATATGTTCAGTGAGCTGGGTGCTCAGAATATAGGGTCATCCAGAATAAAACTGGACCCCTGCCCCAGAGTGACTGCATCCCAGTAGGGATGCACCTGTTATGTGGTCCTGTGTGTGGTTAGACATGACTGACAAAGAATTCGATCCAGCCTGTGGTAGATCCATATGTCATATGGGATAGAGGTTGGAAAAGGAAGATCCTCCTAGAGAGATATAGGGGTGGAGTGGGCAGCCTTGATGGACAGGTAGGATATTGGCAAGGGGGGTGTGGTGAGAAATAAAAGGTCATTCCTGAAATCTTTGTGGTATAGCCATGTAGTGCAATGCAGTAGGCAGTAGGCACACAGAGCCATCAATGTTTAGGTTGTTTGCAATGAAAAATTCAGTTTCTCATTTGCTGTTCTTCAAATGTGGCTGATGACTACTGTGTTGACAGCAAGGCTCTAGACTATTCTCAAGATGCAGAGAGTTCTGCTAGTCAGTGATGCTGTAGGTGAATCCTGGGCCCAATTTGGATTCTTCCTAGAGGCCTGGTGTCATAGACTATAGCTGTGCTCAGTTCTGGGAGGTAGGGTGGGAGTCTAGGTTTCAGATTCTATTGCATCCAGGGTGGTAACTGACTTCTAACTTCTTGGATCCTGAGAGAGAAGGAGAATTGAAATCAGTCAAGAGGCCAAGTTCTACAGATTTTTCTAGGTGCTCTTTTCTAGAAGATGGAAAGCACAAACCTTCCCCAAACCACAGAATGTCCATAGGAATGATCTGAATACTAAGAAGACTTTGTTTTCCAGCCAGTAGCACCTTGCAGCATTTGAAGTGTGACCTCATTCTCCTTGGACCCTGGGAGGTTGAGGGTGGCAGAGGACTGGGTGGTACTGTGACTGTAAGCCTGACTTCTGTCTTCCTCTGTCCTTCCCTACAGTGGGCGGTGAGATCCCCCTAGACATGCGGCTCGGGGGCGGGCAGCTGGTGTCAGAGGAGCTGATGAACCTGGGCGAGAGCTTCATTCAGACCAACGACCCGTCTCTGAAGCTCTTCCAGTGTGCAGTCTGCAACAAGTTCACAACAGACAACCTGGACCTGCTGGGACTGCACATGAATGTGGAGCGCAGCCTGTCGGAGGATGAGTGGAAGGCCGTGATGGGAGACTCATACCAGTGCAAGCTCTGCCGTTACAACACCCAGCTCAAGGCCAACTTCCAGCTGCACTGCAAGACTGACAAGCATGTGCAGAAGTACCAGCTGGTGGCCCACATCAAAGAGGGTGGGAAGGCCAATGAGTGGAGGCTCAAGTGTGTGGCCATAGGCAACCCTGTGCACCTTAAGTGCAATGCCTGCGACTACTACACCAACAGCCTGGAAAAGCTGCGGCTGCATACAGTCAACTCCAGGCATGAGGCCAGCCTGAAGTTGTACAAGGTAAGGGTGGCGGTCAGTCTCTCCACAGAGTGGATTGGGGGCCTGGAAGTGGGAGAGGACGAGTGTCATGCTACCACATGGCAAACCAGCTCTGACGGGCTGCATCCACAGCCCTAGGAAGTTGAGATGTGGCTGAAGGTTCATGCTCTGGGGTGCTCCATTTTGGGACATATTTAGCTTTCAGCAGCTCAGTACTGTATTGTTCCCTTCCTTGTTGCTTAGGTTACCATCAGCTGCTGTGGCTTGCTGTCATTTTCTATCCTTCATCCCATTGTTCCATTTCCTCTCTCCTGGATTCTCCCAAGATGCTGTGGTCACATATTCATTTATCCATGCACCCATGCATCCATCATCCATCCATTCATCCATCATCCATGCATCCATTTATCCATGCATCCATGCACCCATGCATCCATCCTGCCAATAAGTATATATTGCACACCTTCTGCATACCAGCCACTGTTGTGGAATGTGCCTTTATAAGTGTGCAAAATCAAACACACACTCACACCCCTGTCTTCATAGAGCTTCAGTTCTTTTGGGGTGCGATGAGTGGAGACACAATGAATAAAGTAGGTGATAGGCGGGAAGGTGTTAAATGCTATGGAGAAAAATAGGTCAAGTAAGGAACTCATTGCTGGTTCAAGGGACTCATTGGTTCTTTCCCTGTGTTTCTGTATTTTATGTCTCTCCCCTCCCCTCCCCTCCCCCATCCCTTACCCCAGTCCCTCTCTCAACTGTGTAGAGTGTCATGGAGGAGGAGGGGCTGCAGATACTGTAAATAGTCCTTTTACTTGCACGGCAGGATTGCTCCAGACGTTTCTATTGATTTTTGCTGGACTTAAAGCCTCACCTTTTTCTCTAATCATCCCATAATGGCTTTAGTATGAACAATCAGGTACAAATTGCCATAAATCTCCCTAGCCTCACTCCACAAGCCTCCACTCCCTCGCTCTCTTTCTGTCCTCCTCACTTTCATCCGCAGTCTCTCTTTTTTCTTTCCATGGTATTTCTCACTTCTCTGGACCAGCGAATGTCTAGTTTCTGCTGACTCGGAGCTGGTGGAGTCCCCTGTGTGCAGATGGAGACTCCGTATGGGGAAGACTCAGGATCTTTTGCTTACATTGGTCCCTGGCTGGTCGATGGTTGTAATTCATTTTGCCATTGCTTTCTCTCAGGGTGTACCATGAATGAGGAGCAATTTTAGAAAAGAGAAAGTGGCAAGAGCAAGGTAGTAAGGATAGAATGTTCTAGAAGTGACTGCGGACACCAATTATAGTGGGTTTGGATACCGAGCAGCCAGTTCCTCTAAAGTGAGCAAACTCCTCACTGGACTGGCTTGTTTTTGGCCATCCTGGAAAGAAAGCGCTCTTTGCAGTCAGATTCAATCGGAGGTGTGAACTGGCCACAGGATGATGGTACTAACATGGTCAAGACAACCAGATGGAAAATCAGCAGGAAAAAGTATTTCTAAAGGACCGGACTGAGTCACATTTGTACAAAGGATTTGGAGAGTGCCCTTTGAGGGTCATATGCCACTCTGATGAAGGCTCATGTAGATGTGGAATGAAGATGGCCTCTTCCATCTGAGGAAAGGGTTGCCTTTTAGATTATAAAATGTGCACAGTGGCCATGTGCTCTGGCACACTGTATCCTTCATGTGGCCTGGGTCTTGACTAAGAGTCTCTTAGGCACTTGGCTTTGCTTCCAAAGGGCCCAAAAACTGGAGACTTTGCTAAGAATACCTCCCTTGGGCTCCCAAATCATGTCCACACACCACCCCTGGAGAATTAGCATGAGGTGTTTTCTCAGGGGGTAGGTGTGAAGAAAACATTTTCTACCCTGCTAGCTCTGGGCACTTAACCCTCTTGGGTCTTTTTTATCTTATTTATTTTGTGCTATGTTTTTCAAGATGGAGTAATCATATTCTTGCTTAAAAAGCATAGCATAGGTAGAACAGCCCCAGATATTGAGATAGAGGATATGGGAACCAGCAGCCAAGGGAGAAGTCCCCCAAGTGATACTAGGCTGGTGCATCCTTGGGGTGACCAGCCACTGAGTTTCAGTGTAGAAACCCCAGGGTCAGGAGGCAAAGGCCATCATTCTGGTCTTATTAGTCTTTGAGTAAAGAATGTCCCTCTGTTTGCTGAGGCTCTTCCGGGGCCAGAGAGCTCTCCCACCCGCCTCTAGACAGCAGAGATTATCAGTCCAAGTGCTTGCTCCAAGCCCTTTTGTCTCTCCCTGTGACTAAGATAAACTTCTTGCCACGGAGAGGATTCTCTCTCCCTGGGTTTCGCCAGTGCCCAGATTCGGGGTGGGATTTGGAGGTGGTTGGAGAGTCACTTTTTTCTGGGCCCTGGTGTGGCCCATAGTAATGGAGATTGATTGCATGTTATTTTTCCTCTTGCTAATGTAATCCATTAGCCCGGCACATGCATAATCAGTTTAGAGCACAGTTAACTGGATGTAATCGAGTTCTTTACTGTCTGCTAGAGAAACTGCCCCAGAAGCGGCTGACCTGGGGTGGGCACTCTGCCTGCCCAACTCCCCCCTGTCCTGCCCCCACCCTTCCCTACCATGTCCTACTTCCCAGCGAATTGTGCATGACTGGCCAAGGAGACTTCTAAGTTGCTGTCTTTTTGTTTTTTGTTTTTGAGGCAGAGTTTTATGTATCCCAGAGTGGTCTCAAACTTACTGTGTAGTAGAGGATGACCTTGAACTTCTGATCTTCCTGCCTCCACCTCCCAAGAGCTGGGCTTACAAACATGCATGCCTGGTTTTATAGGTTCTGGGGATTGAACCCCGGGCTTTGCACATGCTAGGTAGTCTACCCCCTGAAGCTGCTCTCTACTCTACCCTTTGAAGTGGCTGTGATGTGCTTGGCTACCCTTCAATTTGGAGGAAACCAAACTTTGGCTTTAGGAGATGCAAGTGGGGTATGTTGTGTGACTCCATACCAGGGCAATGTCACTGCCCTCGATGTCATGTGGATTGAAACAGGTGGACCAACCCTAATCTGAAAATCTCCAGTCCGAAAGTTGAGCACCAACAGGATGCCACCCGTGGAAAATTCCACACGTGGCCTCCTGATACACTGGAGTCAAAACATTCGGCATTAAAAACACAGTATCAGATTACCTCAGGCTATGTATAAGGTGATGAATTTCATGTTTAGATCTCAGTCCCTTTTCCTAGATGTTTCATTAAGTATGTACAGCTATTCTAGAACCAGGAAAAAAAAAAATCTCAAGTCCAAACCACTTTTAGGTCTCAAGTAGTTTGGATAAAGGATATTCAACCTGTGCCAGTCTGCTAGGACTGAGCTTTCTGAAGGTGAGGGATGACCTCTGACCCAGGCATTTGCCTGGAATTGTCTTGTCGGATTATCACATGGTTTTCATTAAAAAATATTATAATTATTTGTGTGTGTGTGTGCGCACTCACACACTCATGTACATATCATGGCTTACATGAAGATCGAAGACAGTTTTCAGGAGTCTGTTCTCTTCTACCATGTGGATCCTAGAGCTCAAACGTAGGTTGTCAGGCTTGGCAGCAAGCCCCTCTACACTGAACCATCTCTCCAGCTGGACGAATGCTAAAATGAATTTTGTGTTCAATGTGTCCTTTCGTATCTCCTGGAAAGTATATTTGTGTGAGAATGTGTGGGTGTGGGTGTAGGTGTGTGTGGTGGGGCAGGAGGCTGGAGAGCCCAGAGTATCAGATGGAAGCTCCCTTTCCTTTCCCCTGGATCCCTGAGTGACTTCTGCCAAGTGTTCATGATGGACTTCCTGGCTATTTAAATTTTTTTTTTATTATTTTTATTATGGGTATGAGTGCATTGTCTGCATGTATGTAAGTGCACCCACGTCATGCAATGCCCACAGAGGTCAGAAGAGAGTGTCAGATTTCCTGAAACTGGAGTTATGGATGTTAGCCGCCAGGTGGGAACTGGAAACCGAACCTGGGGCCTCTGCAAGAGCCGCCAGTGCTCCTAACTGCTGAGCCATCGCTCCAGCCCCTCCTATATATAAAAAAAAAAAATTTTTATTTTTATGATTTGGCTTTGGTCAGCAGTTGGCTCTGGTCATGCTTCTGTGTCCTAATGTGACTACTGTGGGGCACTCTGATTACCAGGGGCTCCAGAGCAGCCTGTAGCCAGGCCCCTGGCTTCTGTGTTTTGTCATAGTCACTAAAGCCAGCTTGGAAGTACCCTGTGGGACTGGTACTCACCACTCACCAGGGTGGAGCTCCAAACCTTGCTTCTACCTTTTCCTGCCTTCATGTGTAAATATATCCCACCTCCTCCCTCCTTCCCATCCCTTCCCCTTGCCTTTTCTTGTTTAATGAGGGGAGCAGCTCATACTGATAATGGCTGTCTCCAGCACCCTTCCCAGGATAGCTTAGATTTGGAGTCCGTGAGCTGTGTAGCAGGGCTAGCTTGGGCTCTCCCGGCCTTATCTTGCTTTCCTAGCTGTGTGGCATTGGAGGGGAGCTCTGAACTACGTGGTCTTCTTTGACTGGGGTAGGAGGGTGCAGGAAGGCAGTTGGAATCCAAGCACACCTGCTAACTATCAGAATCACTTTTCGCTCTCATGTCTCTCTTTACACAGTGGAAATCCATCAGTTCTAACAGATGGATTAAGACCCCATCAGAACCCATTACTCAAACGACTCCCAGCTGAGGTGCCTTTGATTGGGCCAAGACCCCAGGTTTCATGATAATCTTAAATTATAGCAAGGAGGTATTGCCTACCTCAGCTCTGTGTCTGGGTTGAGTATGGACTGGCGAGATGAGAAGCCAGTGTCTAAGACCCCTGTACTTGGCTTAAAGTGGGAGGGAGGCAAAGATTCTGATTTATGATAACACAAGCACACACGGCCAAGTTGTGCACAAGGTGTGCATGTCTTCCCACCCTCCCTGAGAGCTGTGCTGTGTGGAACGATGGAAGACCATTACTTCACACTCTTCTATTTCCTTTCCCTGAGTTGCTCCTTGGGTCTCATTCCCCCACTAGGGCCATAAACCACTGTGTGGTAGAGGGGCTGATCAGAAAGTGTAGAGGTGCCCAAAGACAATTTGGTTTGAAATTTGCATCCTTGGTCTCCTTAATGGCACTCTATGAGGAATAGGAGGGGACTCAGGAAGACAGCTGCACCCTTGATGCCAGGGGAGCTGATCATGGCCTTTTTCTTGATCTGACAGCAAGAAACATAAATCCTCTGGGGGGCTCCGGTCCCTCCTTTCTTCTCCATTCCTTTTTGATGCGTGAGTGTCCTGTGGTTTGTGCGCTGATTCTGGTGCTGGTCTCTTCTAGCTTTCCCATTTGGTAGACTATTCTAAGTGCAAGTGTAGGCTGACTTGTCTGTCTAGCAAGTCAAGGAAATGCTGTCCTGCAGGTGACTCACAGGTGTGAAAGGCTAGAGGCTGGGTTTTGGTGAATTCTTGCATGTTTGGCCTTTCTGCTCTGGAGCAGTGGGGGTCCCTGAAGTTTATTTTCCTCACTAGATACCTGGGCTGGTGGAGTGTAGGCATCTGATCTGTCTGGGAGGACATGTGGCCTCATGAGTCCATGCTGGAGGGATCCCAAGCTGGCTGTGGCAGACCCTCCAGCCACATGTAAACATCAGGGGAACTTTAGGGAGATCAAAAGAACAAATTAACTTGTAGGCAGGGCTCAGGCAGGACCAGATTAATTCATTACTGCTTTGGAAACATGTGACCAATGTGTCACCAACTGTGTGTAGTATGGAATGTTGTTACCCAGTAGGAAGGTCCCTCTCCATCCAGAATCATCCCAGACACCTTGATGTATGTCCGTAGTAAGTGTTAACTTTCTGGGTTCAGTGAATGGTCTCAGGCTCAGGTCTCTCTGGCTGTGTATAAACCAAATCCTCAGGTCAGGAAGGAAACTCGTTGTCTTGAAATCGCATTAGACGTGTGTCTCTTTCCCAAGTCCCATACTTAATATGCTGCCTATTGAGAAAACTAGCATTACAACCTGTCGTCATAGTGCGTTTCTTACGGCGTTCTGCAGTTGTGCCCTCACTCATTCTCTCTCACTGCCCCCCTCACCCATCTGTTGAGCATCCATAGAGTCTTCCTCTCCTCCCATTCCTTTCCTTCTCCTAGCCCCCCACCCCAATCTTGTTTTGTGAATACTGAGGAACAGAGCAGACTGTTAGAATGTTACTGTATTCTACTGCAGTCTCTAATATTTTTTTACATGTGTACAAGCCAATAATAAAATGTGCGTTGCTTAATTTTATGGTCAAAGTAATATGAATAGGGTATAGCCATTGCAAAAATACCTTTTTAAAAATGTAGGAGCGAAAAGGAAATTGCTGTCAGTCTAGTTTTGTCATATAGTAAGGTCTTTTCTTCCCCTTTGGGGAAGGACAGCATCCTGCTGTTCAGCGCAGGGTGGCCCTGACCTCTACTCTCTTGCTTCCACTTCTCCAGTGGTTTGATTACAGGTGTGTGCCATCATTCCCGGCTTTTATCTGTTTTTTTCTTGTGCATATGACAAAAGTGTTTTTAGAAAGTTGGAATGATACGGAGACCCTTTCAGCAAACACCCTTTGGGAGCTGATGAGATGGTTCAACCTTGCCTCCAAGCCTGCTGACTTAAGTTTAAGAACTGACTCCCACAAGTTGTTCTCTGACCTCACATGTATGCCATGGCACATACATGTCTACAAACATACACACTCACACACACACACACACACACACACACACACACAATAAAAATGTAAAAAAAAAAAAAGCCAGAAAGAAAATATTAAGTCCTTTTTTCAATAATTTTTAAATTGTGAAAGTCTTTTTCTACTCTCTAACTTCTCTCTCCAGAATCAGTGCTCTTTATTTTTTTTATGGTACTGTTCTGGCCTCTTAGGTACACTTCCAGATAGAAATCTATGCGTTCGTTGATATGTGTTCACGTTTGGGCTGCCCACTTAATTCTTTCAGTGAGGCACAGAGAGGCTGCAGGTCACAAGCTGGTGAGTGCTGGTGGAGTCCTGTGTTCAAGCTCAGGATAGCTGGTAGCATTCATGGTATTTCTCTAATGCTTTGTCCCTGTGTACACTGTCAGTCATGAGGGATATATTTTGTGTATAGTGCAATGGAAGTTTCTATTTTCTCTCTTTCAGGGTAATTATCTGACACTTGGTGTGTTTGTGTGTGTTATGTGTTCATGTGCATGTATGTAGAGGTCAGAGGTTGGCATTGGATGTCTTCCTTAGTCATGTCTCCAACATTAGTTCCTGAGACACAGTCTCTCAGTGAACCTGAAACTCACAGATTCAGCTAGACTGGCTGGGCTCCAATGGTCTTTTTTCCTGGCACCCCCATTCCCCAGCACCAGGATTATAGATCACACTTGGTTTTTATGTGGATGCTAGGGATCCAAACTCAGGTCATCATGCTTATGCAATGGCATTTTTCCTAGTGAGCCATTTCCCCATACCCCAACAGTTTCTTAAATAACCTCCTTTTCCTGAGTGACGTGAAAAGGTACAGTTAGCATCCCTCCTTCTACATATCTTACAGAGCACCTTGTGAACATTGCACAGGTCTACATGGGTTAGAATATATTTAGGGAGGAGTGGGGGACAAGAAGGGGCAAAGAAACCCCACCTCTTTCCAAGGTGTCTGAAGTCTTGTGAATGCAGTGTCACTCTCTCACTTTCCCTGATCTATACACCTGTAGGGACATTTCTTGACTTCATTGCCTTCCTCAGATTCTGCGTCTTGAGCTGTTTTCTTGAAGTCAGGGCTTGGCATAGAGTTTCTAGTGCTATGGAACCTGTGTATTTATCCTTTAACATAAATGTTCTGGGAGCAATTTCTGAAAGCTATATGTATTTGTTTTACTTTATCTTTAAAGATTTATTTTTAATTATGTGTATGTGTGTGGGTTTATGCATTTGGGAGTGTTACCAACAGAAGTCAGAAGAGGGTGTCAGAGCCCCTGGAGCTGGCTACAAATCTCTTGGATTTCAATGGTGTACCATGGAATGTACCAGTTTTGAGCTGAGGGTAGGATATCTGATTTCAGAAACCAGTAACTATCATTTCATTAGAATATTAGAAAGCCCCCAAGTGTTCAAACTTAAATGTTCTACAGCTACTTAACTTCTAGTCCTTGCTACCCTGTTCCCATCTAAAGGAATTCTTCTTGCCACTGGCACTTGTCTCTAAACCTTAGGAGAACATTAGTGCAGTTAGTTTACTGCTCTGCATTCTAGAACAATCGTGTACGCTGCAGTTATGTGGAGAAATTGGGCATTCAGGATAGCCCACAGCACAGGTGCCCCAGAATGCTTCCAACTTGCTGGGGGCTTGGACTCAAAGGGCACATTTGAATACATATAGTTCCAACAGGTGTTTCTGTTTTTTTTGTTTTGAAAGGGAAATTGTAAGGGAACAATTAAGTCATTGTCAGCAACATTGTCAGGGAAAAGGCAAGAGTTTTTAAATAATTACATAATATACCTGAACCATATTCTTGATTCTGTTTTAAACATAACTCAGAACTATAAATACTATTTAAGTGTAGGTTGGGAAGGGTTGTTTCTATGAAAAACATTTGGTAGTTGGTAGTAGTAATTTTATACTTTAATAAAATTAGATCCCACCCCCACCCCACCCCCCCTTTTTGAGAAGCAACCAGGACATCAAATGAAAAGTTTAAAAATGTTAAAACTGACAGGGAGGCTGGGAATGTAGCTCAGTTGGTAGAATGCTTGCCTGGCATGCAGGGGGTTCTGGGTTCGATCTCTAGCACCCCATAAACCAGGCATGGTGGTCCATGCAGTAATTCTGACACTCAAAGACCAGGAGGCAGGAGGACCAGGAGTTCAAGATCATCCTCAGCTATAGAGGGAGTTTGAGGTCATTCCAGGATACATAAGAACAGAACAAATGATTGAGATTATTGAAACCAGTGACATGAAGGTGACCTTTGGGGGGCAGTGCTGCCATAGAGACTTCTGGGTGGAGTTGCCGAGCATAGCGAATGACAGTGTGGAAAACTCAGGGACATGCAAATGATGCTCTCACATAAGTACATCCCATTAATATATGTACTAATCTGAAGTCACATTTCAAGTGAGCATCCGGTATTTAGCTCAGCGAACTGCCTCTGTGTGGTGGTCTGCCAGCTGGCTCTGCAGGAGCCTGAAGAAAGACAGGTGATCTCCTTGTTTATCAGGCCTCTTTTTTTTCTTTTCCTAGTGTTTCCCAACAAAAGAAGAAAATGACAAATGTCTCTTGATGATAGTTTCCAATTTTTGTTCTTTGGCATTAAATAAAATGGCTTTCCTATCATGAAATCTGAAAATTTTTTCCAAACCTATTTTATTTATTAAATTTTTTAAAAATATTTTTCTCCATTATTTCCTTTTTTTGAAATGATTTGGTGTCACCCACTGAGGTGGGGTCAGGATGCTCTGTTGGGTCTGCTGTATCTCTGGCAGCTGTGTGCATTGCCCTGTTCACCCCAGGCTCTTGGGCCGCCTCCTGCAGTTGTTTAGATGCATAAAGGTGCCGGCGTCCCTGTGCCTGCACAGGTCACTAAGAAGGAAAGGCAGAGTAGATTTGAGTTCAGACTCATCAAGAGCGACAAGGGAACCTTCTCTAGGGCCCCTCTCTTGATCAGTAAAAGGCAAACTAGAGAGAAGGTTAGAACTGTTTACCTACTGATGGTGTTTGATTTGTAACTGTTAATGAGCAGGGCAGGTTCCCAGGCTCAGAATGGAGTCTCCAAAGCCCATTTGGTCTCGTAGGTCAACAGTTGTAACAACATTTTCCTTGCCAGGATGGCCTGTGCATTGGAATTACAGAAGGCAGTGGCTCTTTCTGGCTGCCCCTTTCCCACCTGTCTGCTCCCTCTGTTACTTCTGGTGATGACCATCTCCTTGGGGATTGTTGGGCTTTTGCAGACACTTCTGAACTGACCTCTGCTGCCTCCCCTGGGTGATACTTGCCACACTTCTGTTCCTTAGAGAGAGGTGGAAGGTTGAGCCCGGGGAACTAGTGGTTCATGATGGAGGTATCCTGGTGCCATCAGATCTGCTCTGTTCTGCTACTGCTTCCTTAGCTGTGGGACCCCAAGTGGACCAGACCCCAGACATCCCTTGAATATTCCCTGGCCCCCAGGGGGACAGATAATAGAAAAGGGGATTTCTTCCCCTGGGTCAGCCCTCCTTATGGACTGTTGAGCACACACACACACACACACACACGTACGTACGTACGTACTTTAAATCCCTGTGTTTAGGGAGTTCTCTGTCAGTAGCATGCACTGGAAGTGCATTGTCCCCAGTATCTGTGCTCTGGGTTGTAGGTTCCCCAGACCCTGAGTGCATTCTCTTCCCCATCCAAGTCTTCAGAACCCTCTTTCCCTCTGCAGAGCACCCCTTGGCCAAGCAGGGGAGATGAGCAGGTATCAGCATGCCCCTGAATTCAGAGACAATGGCTCTTCTTGAAGCTTAAACTACTCTTACATGTGTTCGATGAGAGCCTCACTTCCTTCATACCCCTGGCTGTCTGAAGAGCTGGGAAGATCATGCAGCCAACCTCAGCACTGTGAACCTGGTGGGCCTCTGACAAGGAAGGAGAGTGGAAATGTGAAAGCCCTCAAGGCCTCTCACAAGGGCCCTGTCCTTGTCATAGGAGTGTGGGCTTTATTTACTGGGCTAGGGTTGGATGTGGGACCATGACACTCACGTAGAGCTGTCACTCACTTCACTTTTGGCTTTTCCCTGAGGAGCTGCATCTTTGGGACAACAGAAATGATACTGTCAGGACTTGATGTTTGTTCCCAGTCCCTTTCCGGTGGGCTTGGGAGGCAGCCTATCATACTGCATGGTCCTGCAAATAGATGCAGGTGTTTTGAGGATCCCAGAGTGCCCTAGTTTTGTGCTGGGGACTGTGCTGGCAGAAAGACCCTCTCATCTAGCTTTCGTGACTGTCCTACTGCTTGTAGCAGGGCTATTTGAATGGAGTGTTTTGTGGTCTGGACCTTGTGAAATACTGACTTTCCTGGGCCCAGGAAAGTTTTGTAAGCAGCAGTGTCCAGTGATTTTCCTCCGTAGGGGGTGGGGTGGGGAGGTAGAGACACCACAGAATCACCCCAAAGGCTTATACTTCAGCTGAGAGTCCCCTCCTCAGGGGAACTTCCCTTGTAATCTTTTCATGTCAATTCTGCCTTGATAGCCTGTGTTCCCTTCTGTCACCATCTCATGAGCTTTCTAGGAGTCAAGATTGTGGGAGCTTGGTGAGCATTCCTGGGCACCTCTAGCCAGCTAAGCCAAGTGGCACTGAGCCCAGGCCTGTCCTTTCCTTACTGTCCTAGACATGAGTAAGACTTACCCACCCCTGTCCCCAGCCAGCTGTGGTTTAGGAAGCATCATGGGAATGACTTGGCTGGAGACCCCTGTTTGTGCCTCTCTGCTCACTTCCTGTTTCTCAGATTAGGCTCTGATGACTATCACTATCACCATCATCACCATCATCATCATCATCATCATCATCATTGTCATCGCTGCTGCCCCCGCCCTCCCCCCTT